>NC_083505.1:11717500-11795000 GCF_032362555.1 Amyelois transitella
TTCTTGAAGCGTGAAAACCCAAAAATGAAACTGAAGAAACCAAAAGAAGATGTTGAAGTAATATATATTCATCATCCCTTTCTATCTTTCTTGACCTTTAGAATGCCGATGCCATTCACGTTTTCTCAATTTATTGCAGGATATACCGGAGGTTGTTCCTCCACAGGCGGAGATTATAGAAGCTGATCTTTATAAAAGGACTTACTTTGGGCCAGATGTACCAACTTTGGAGCTGGAGTGCTGGGAAGAGGAGCTCTCGGAGATTCAACTACAAGCCTATAAAAACGCCGACGATGAATACAAAAGTATTCAGAACAAGCTGGATGATATGGTAAAGGAGACTGGTGGTGAAATTGTCTATAATGGAGATCAGTTTACAGCTTACCAACTTCTTGGCAAGTGAGTATAAGAAACATATTTTTATTACCATGTTAAAACCTAAGCATCATTATCAGGTTATCAGCAAAGGTGTATGATCTTGTCCAACCAATTATTTTAATTTTGAAAGTTAATTTAGTGTTGTTTTGTTATCCTTGATACACCTGGTCTTTTTAATAAAAGACATTGTGCTAGTACATACCTTATTCTTATAGATTCTTATTTGTGTTTTTAATTAAAGTAAGTATGTGATATAATATCATTACTTTACTGTTTTTTGTTACAATAAGTATTAAAAATAGAATTTATTTCACTATTTATTGTAAAAATAAATCATAAAAATCATGACAGGATAATGGAAAGTTACATCTTAATCTACATATGAAGAACACACTATGAAGAACTGGTGTTATTAATTTTAATTTAGATTCATAATAGTCAATTAAAAGAAATTTGAAATACTGGTATGATTTCTTTGTATAGTTTTTATCAGTGAACAGTTTAACACCAATAAATATGTTAAAATCTCATGTAATTTTAATGATAATTAATACATAAATAAATGTCTATTCCCAGTTGTCACCACTTCCTTTTTTTATGGTTATAGTTTTCAATTTCAAGTACATGGGTTAACAATATGAATAATTACTAAAGACAGGTATTTAAAAGTTGATTTTTATCGATAAAGATTTACATTGAAAGTGACTGCGCACCAGAGTCAGCTATCAGACAATATTTATGTAATTATAAATGTCCTGTCCAATATTTGAAAATGTATTAGTTTCAAACATTTTGATTGTTTACAGACAGCCAGTGTTGAAGGATTTGGAGAGGCAGAGTGCTGAAATCCTGAGGTCTAGATCTCGATCATTATCTATATCTAAGGAAAAACCTAAAGGAAGAGGTTTGTAATCTATTTAATAGCATGAATACTAAACTTTCAAGGTTTTTTTTAACTAAGTTCTTTAAGAATTGCAAATCCCATAGAGTGACACGCGCGGCGCCCTTTTTATAGCGTGAATGAAAAACAATAGCGTAATAGTTACGCTTTTTATTATGACATGAAATGTGACAGCAATAGTTTTTATTTCGCGCGATAAAATAGGCGTCGTGCGTGCCTTGCTACAGGAGCAGGAGAACATTTTAGTAAATTCAAATATAAAATAAAAAATTAAATAGGTAAAACACTAAAATGTTTGTAAGTTTTATATGGATGATATATTTAACTATATACTTATTCTTAAAAAACACATTAGGTATAATTATCTATTATGAACTCACAGGTCGCCCAAAGAAGTTCAGAGATGAAGACCGTAATTACTCTCCATCACCCGAACGCGCAAAATCGCCTGTTGACACTCGCCACAAGAAGAAAAAGAAGAGACGGGAAGAGAAGGAAAGGGAGAAAGAAAAAGATACCAAAACAAAGGACAAGACGCTTGCCCCATCCAGTAAGCTTGATTACATGATTATTTGGATTTTTCTTTCAGCCACTTTATTATATTTTCCAATGATAGTTGAGTATTTTGGAGGTAAAAGCTATCATTGCTTTTTTTTTTGACGTTAAACGGGACAGCTTTCATTTTTCGCGCGATAAAAACAGGTCGCGCGTTCTATGCTAGAGGTGGTGCAGCTGTCATTGTTATATAAGCATTTTAAATTTAAATGTAACTACTTGATGTCGTTTGAATGAAAAAAAAAATTTTTTTTTCTCTATTCTATTATGTCTCTTTTCTGCAGCGATAGTCAGAGAATGTCTTTTCAATTGTCTCAAGTTTTGTGTACACCTTTTTTCTTCATTTTCAATTCCATATTTTAATTTGACAATATATTTGTTACTGCTTCTTCTGCACTGACGCCTTGGAAGCGGCAGTAAACTTAGGTTAAAGTAATTTGACGTCAACCAATGCTGTGAAACCAAAAGATTTGACTATTATTAAGTGATATGAAGTATAATGAATAAAAATTTTTGAATTTTGAAGCTATATATGTTTAGTTTTAACAGGATGATACCATTTATTAAGTTAAATTGATTTGGTCTTATTAATATTTCAGATGTACACAGTGTGGTGACCAATGTACGTCCGTCAGAAGCCACCGCTATTGGTGGCTTGTTAACTGGCAGTGCTACCAAGGCTACGGCTATCGTGGACCTCACCAAAGATGACGGCAGCAAGAATGTGGCCGATTCGCGGGAAGTTTCATTCAATAAGCTGCAAGGTGAGAAGTTATTACTTAACTTTTAGGGTTCCTTAGTTAACAAGGAACCATTTTAGTGTCGCCTATGTCTGTCTGTCTGTCTCTTGTTTTTCTCAGAGACTATAAATATTAGAAAGTTCGTTTTTAGATATTAATCAGTGTGAACTAAAAGTTGGCATTCCGATTACGGAACCCTCCAATGCGCTTGGCCCGACACGCACTTGACATTTATTTGATTTTTTTTGGACCCCTCATTGATTGACCAGCCGTAAAATAAGTTTGTGGTTTGTGTAACAGAAAACTGACTCATCACATAGGATGACATCCACAAGATGAGGTTCCACTTTCCTCAAAACTACATAGTACTTAATTTATCTTACTTAATAGTTTTTTAAGTTGAAATTTGGTAAAATGTATCCAGTTTATTTCAATTGCTTAATTTGTAATATTTTTTCCATATGTCCAGGCAAAACATTCCCATCGTTGGTAGTGGTAGCTCGACCGTACCTCAGATCGAAGGAGGCGCCTCCTCCGTCCGACCGGTCGTCCCTGGACAGCAAGGTGAAGTCGGTGCTGATGCACACTCCGATGAAGTTCACCGAGTGGCTGATCCAGCAGGGCTTGGTGCGCTCCGAGCAGTGGTGTGTCATACATTCCGGGAACAAACTGAAGCTTGGTAAGTTATATAATGAATCAATGAATTTTTAGCATTCTGGATTGAATGCAAAGTTGAATGTTGCCTCCGACTCAGAGGCTCTGACACTAAGATGTAAATATGTTTAATCATGTAGGTGGTTATTAGAATTTAGTATAGACAGATATTACCAGTGCTAAAAACTTACGTTATTGAACTTTCCTTATACATACATATAGTCACGTCCATATCCATACTAAGGCAGACAGAGCCAACAGTCTCGAAAAGACTGAAAGGCCATGTTTAGCTGTATGGCTTCATATGTTACAGAATCCTAATTATTTATTCCTTAAATATACATGTTCTCTTAATGGGACGTAATAAAGTATCATTGAATATTGGACATATTTTCCAGGCATGTACTCGGACGTGTCGAAGTTCCCTTACTCCGGCGGCTACGTGTGGATCTCTGAATGCTGCCCCACCCGCTTCGTCTCCGTCTTCTCCAGCTCCATATTCGAGGGAGCCACTTTCCCTCCGAGCGTTATCCTCAAACTAATCTACCACTGGGCTTGCCAAACCAATGTGCAAAACGTGGTCCAATGGGTCAAAGTGGACAATTTATATGTGAAAGGACTGTTTACGTGGCTAAGAGCTATTTGCTCATCGGCTATACATCAGCATTTGAGTTTGTTGGGTGGAGCCGGGAAAAAAGTAGAAGTGGGAGTGATATCGCTTGGAACAACGAGCCACGATGGCACCCAGAGGCAGGTGAAGGTGGAAGTCTTGGGAGTGCTGGATCCGGTTGAGAAATTGGTGAGTTTTATTGAACTAAAATGATAATTTTTATTTTGTCCGAATAAAATCTAAAATTATAATACGAAAATACATTACAGATACGCCTGCGCGCCGTGGAACCCTTAGCTGAACACGAGAAAAACTACAAAAAGCGTTTCCAAAAAATCCTAGAACCACTCAGCAACTGGGTGCATCCTTCATCGGTCATCCTCACAGATTTGACCGTAGACAAGGGCACTCTAGTGTCTATGGGCTTCAAGAACGTGCACCAGGCCTCGTCGCACTCTGACCAGCCTTCGAGGAATAGCAACGCGAATATAATGGAGTACTTGAGAAGAATCGTGCCGAGAATGTTCCAGAACACACTGTCTTTGCTGTCCAGGCAAATTATCCAGCAGTTTTTGGATGAGCTTGTTTGGAGGGAAAGGTAATAGAATTTTACATACATTAAGTCACGTCCATATCCCTTGCTGGGTAGACAGAGCGAACAGTGTCCAATAGTCTGTTGGCTTCATGATGGAATAGTAATAGAATTTAAATTTAAATATTTAGCTAGTTGTCAACATAATATATCTTGTAAATTGTGAAAATAGTTCTATGCATATTAGTAGTAAGTTTGGGATAAAATATTTCATTCACAAAAATGTTCATTCAAATCTAGACCTAAGTTTTTACCTTTCCTGCCACTGAAAATGCAATTTTTAGGAATGAGGTTATCAAATTTTAAACGAAAGCTATCATAACCTATACTTACTATTGAACTCCCTAAACATAATTGCAAATAGCATTTAATACAAATTTGAACACAAAGAAGTAATGCCTTTAAATATTATTTCTCCGCTTGCAGATATGGCATCTCTCCAGGCCAAGCATTTGACAACATCGTGCTGCACATCTCCGAACAAACCAAACTGGACGCCAAAGATCCTATAACAGTGCGTTTGAACAAGATTGCAGCTAACCCGTTCAAGAACTGGAAGTATCCTACCAAGGTCAGCATATCACCTTTTCTTTCACTCAACGTGGGGTCGGCATAGTATTTGAGTTTTTTCAATTGTTTCTTTATCATACTAGTCATACATCAATCATAATCAGTCAGGTCAGAATGACGACATCACCATTTTTGGCGAGAACCTCCCTTGGAATGTGAGGAGTCAGGGTGACCAAGATCCTGAAGTGAAAAGTCGGATAATGTTGGAATATATAGAAGGAAAAGGTTTATTTATGATCACACTTCCTAAACCATTGACTTGGGGTTTGAATCAATGAAAAGAGGTTTCTGAGTAAGCTGGGTTTCTAGGGTTAGTCGCGGTCAGATAACACACATACTGAAAGGTACACATACTGAAAGGTTTATGTGTTGTCTAAAGCGAAAAAATACCAGGCTTGGCTTTTCTAGAAGCACTTTAAAACTGATTTGTCACCGACTTTATTAAATAACGGCTGCGATTCGCCCGCGTAAAACCAAAAATACAGTTACCTCCTCTTCTCACAGGAATTTACAAAAAATACTGGAGAAAGGGAGCCTAAGCAGACTCTCCTAACTAGAATCTACCTTCTTACCGAATTTCATCTTAATCGGCCTAGTAATAGTTTCGAGATATACGTGATAAGTCACGTTCCCGTGACTGAGTGTTTTTCGCTATCATTTAATATAGATGATTTCCTTTATTTATCCACAAAGAATAAAAACATTAGCCTCATTTGATTGATTACATTTGACAATATTTCCTTGTTCCCACCAATCAGAAAAGCAAGCAAGCTGAAGAGCCCGAGCCGGAAACGAGCGGCACCAGATCGAAGCGCGGGCGCAGGAAGAAGGAACCTTCTCCGTCGCCGCCGCCCAAGAAGAAGAGGAAGGCAGTCACCACGTACGTCGACGATGATGATGAGGAAGAAGAGGTGATAGTTATTCCCAATATTCTCTTGGGCTCGTGTACTTGAGATTCCTGTTATAGGTTGAGAACGGAAGAGAATTGAGTAACATAACATATAATCACGTCTATATCTTTTGTCGAGTAGACGGAGCCAACAGTCATCAAAAAACTGAAAGGCCACGTTCAGCTGTTTATGATGGAATTAAGATACAAATAGTGACAGGTTGCTAGCCCATCGCCTACAAAAAGAATCCAAAGTTTTAAGCCTATTCTTTAGTCGCCTTTTACGACATCCATGGGAAAGAGATGAAGTGATTCTATCGTAAAGTACTATTTCATATTATATATATAATTTTTTAGTTGCTAAAAAAGAGATGAAATTGAATTTCAGTAACATAAAAATTTTCTCTTAACCTTGTTGAATACTGATTTTTGTTTTCATTAAGCAAATTTCCGCCTACACAGATGCCTCTCGCCCTCCGTCGTACGAAAATTAAGCAGGAGCAAGAGGGCAAGCCCAAGGACAAGTCCAAAGACGGCACTCCAGCCGCCAGGTCGCGACGCAAGGCCGCCAAGACGTACGCGCTGGACGACGAGCTGGACGACGTGCCGCTGAAGGCGATCAAGAAGGAGGCGAAACCGGAGGAGACTGTGTCCATGGAGCGGTACTACTTTGGACAGATTGGGGGCGATGGACCGGTTGAGAGGGTGGCTATTGCTGTTGAGGTAAGTCTTTAAATCATCATCATCTTTATCTCTTACAGGGGGTAGTCAGAGCCCACAATCACGAAAAGACCGTTTAGGTCACGTTCAGTTTTAACTCTTTTTCTTTTTCAAATGTTTTTGTTCATACAGGGTGACTTTTAATTCAACTGCATAAATTTAACTGTTAAGTGTACTCATTTAAAGGATATTTAAAAACGTTAAAAGAAAAATATAGGTTCATATTTCAGAAAGTACGAAAATAATAAACGTATCAAAATCCGCGATCCTAAATACGTCATATCACCCCGGCCGGCGGAAAAGCGACGCGTAAGATTCAGAGGTCAACGACACAATTCATTCAGCTGAGCGATCTCGACAACTTTATACTTTACTTGATCTGGATACTAATAAAATAATTAATTTTTCAGACATTTATTTACATGTTTTGTTTTAATTTCTTTTTGTAGTATTTGTCTTAAAAAAAGCGTGTGACGTAGTTTTTGAGGGTTTTTTAAATGTGAAAATGATGACATTTAATTTAGATAAAAATAGGCTCAAACAGCTCAGAAGCATGGGTATAGTCTATGTTTAAAAGGATGCAGTTGTTTTAAATGTCACCCTGTATTTCAGTGCCCGATCTGCCACACGGAGCTGTCGAACAACATAGCGCTGATGGAGCACGTGTTCGAGCACGTGGCGGGCGGCGGCGCGTGCGCCTGCTGCCTGGCGCGGCCCGACGGCGAGCTGCGCGCGCACCTCGCGCTCCGCCACCCGCTCGACACCAAGTCGCCAGAGATATTTACTTACGCGTGTCTCATATGTGAGGTATGTGCTGCTTAATGTTTGCGATATATTAGGATGAATGAGGAAAAGCAATAGAGGATTTCCGAAATTTCCACGCGAATGATATCCCTTCTCACATTCCCCAGTGATATACCTACAAGTGCTTGACACACATGCAATTTTAGCTTTTTTTTTCAAGATAAATTACACTATATTGTAATATAATAAATACTTATAAAGATTAACATCTATGACCCAGGTCAATCAGAGAAAATTCTTTTCTTATCATGCCCTGGCGAGGATTCAAACTCGAGATTTCCGGTGTCACAGACAAGCGCACTCGTAGTAGTAGAACTCTCAAAATTAAGAGAACTGTGTATTTGGTAATTAAATCCCAAGACATACAACTGTCTACAACCATTAATATCGGCTGTTTAATACAAATTCACAATTTTAATTCATTATTATAGGACACTTCATATCACTTAATAATTGTCATATCTTTTGGGTTCACAACATCGGTTGACGTCAAATAAATAAATTAGTCAAAACTAAGAGAAGAAACGGTAACAAACTGCAATCATACGATGATACCGATAGATTTGTGTAACAAATGGAATAAAACAATTGACCAGGTGCGGTTCGCGGCCGTGCTGACGCTGGCGGCGCACATGCAGAAGGCGCACGCGCCGCTGGAGCTGCCGTACGTGTGCGCGGCGCCGCGCTGCGCCTACCGCGCCTCCAGCCACCGCGCCGCGCTCGACCACTTCCGCCGCGCGCACGCGACCGCGGGCTGCGCGCAGTGCCCGCGCTGTCTGAAGGTCGCTGTATATACAATTGCTGTTTGACTTCTCTCTTTTAGATCCCAGTCCTGTGCGTAAATTTTTTGATGACATTCGTGAAGGGAGTTGGTTGTTTGCCGATACCTGTAATTTGGGTTAATTAAGGGTAGTAAAACTAATTGGCCATGTTCAGATCAATTATATAGAATTGAGAATTCAAATAGTGATAGGTTGCTAATTTATCGCTTAAAAGAACAATCCCAAATTTATAAGCCTAACCCTTGGCCGCCTTTTACGATATCCATGAGAACGAAATGCAGTGGTACTAGTCTTACTATTCTTTATTGGTGCCGGGAACTACACGGCACTATGAAACTGATGACGCCACAAACCGGGGTAAGTAGAAGGAAAGGAAGCTTTGTGGCAAAGGGTGCAAATGGGAACACGCAAAGATGAATTAGAGATTATTTAATGGTTCTGTAGGTGATAAAAAAAAAGATCTTTGATAACTTTGTTTTCCGTCAAGACCATTATGATCACGAGCGTAGTCTCTATAAGGTTTCTTTTTCAGCTCTGCAAAATTCAACTATGAATATTATCGTTAAGTGTCTAGAATCCTGAGTTTAGGAAGAAACTATGATAAAAAGCGAAGTCTTAAAATTAAAAACTAAGTTATGAAATAGATATGAAAACATAAAAAAATGGATTCATTTTCCACTAGACCTGTCTTGTTAAACAATTTTGTCGTTTTGTATTTTATTTCCCTTTTTTTTCAATCAATATATATGTTAACTCCCAGGTGATACCAATCTACGCGGACGGCCACGAGTTGGCGTCAAACGTGGCGCTGTTCATAGACCATTTGAAACTCCACCTGGATAAAGATTTGGAGGTGCGCTGCAACAGATGCGTGCTGAAATTTGTCCATCTCGGTAAGTTTGATTTAAACCATGAAGAGAGTTATGAATGTGAATGAAGCGAAGGAAATATGCAGAGATCGTGGCAAGTGGAAAGAGGTAGTCTCTGCCTACCCCTCCTGGAAAGAGGCGTGATTTTATGTATGTATGTATGTATGTTGATTTAAACCCCTGATGTAATTAATTAGTACTCATAAAAATTTATTTTACATACCAGCCGCCGTGAAATCCAAAAGGCGGATTAGCGATAGTTTTTCGCGCGATGAAAACGGCGTCGCGCTTGCAATGCTACGAGGGCAGGAATCGCAGCTGTCGTGTTCCCAACACTTATAACTTATAAAAGAGACTTACAACACTTATAAATAGACCACCAGGTAAAGAAAAATGTAGTAAGAAGCTACTAAGAGAATAACCGTGACATTTTAAGAAAGCATGTTGTACATAAGGTGTATGCTCATAAACTTGGGATTCTCCTTACCTATAGGCGATGTGCTAGCAACCTGTCACTATTTGAATCTCATTTCTACCATACAGCTGAATGTGGCCTGTCTTTAAAGACTGCTGGCTCTGTCCACTCCGCAAGATATACAGACGTTATTACATACATACATACATACATATGATCACGTCTTTATCCCTTACGGGGTAGACAGAGCCAACAGTCTTGAAAAGACTGATAAGCCACGTTCAGCTGTTTGGCTTAATGATAGAATTGAGATTTAAATAGTGATGGGCTGCTAGCCCATCGCCTAAAAGAAGAATCCCAAGTTTTAATAAACTAGCTAATGCTAATCCCTTAGTCGCCTTTTACGACATCCATGGGAACGAGATGGAGTGGTCCCATTCTTTTTTTTTTATTATTGGTGCCGGGAACCACACGGCACTTAACAGACGTTATTATATTGATGGATGGATAGATGTTGTACATAATTTAATTACTTGTTCATCGAAAATCTTGTATATTACTTGTATTATGGCACCGTGTAACCAGCAGTTTAATTTCCAGGTCAAATGAAGGAGCACCAGGTCCGTGACCACAACACTGTAGAGGATGCCAAGCCGCTGTGCTCCGAGGAACATCTGGTCACTAAGCCTAAGGTAACAGGACTTTGAAATCTTTACTAAAGTTAATAATTCAAACTCTTTGAGTAACCCTTAAAGTATAAATAATACATACCGACATATAAATTATTCTTTATCATTTTGAATTTGAGTTCTCTCTTTTTGAATCCAAGTGTTGCCTGCAATATTTTTTAATTTATTCTTTCATTGGTTGAGAGTTGGTGGTTCACTGCAACTTTCTGCTTATGTGCCTTGCCTATCTTCAGTTAGATATTTTTTGCTAAATTGAAATATATTTTGTCAAGAAAAGTTCTTAGTAACCTTAATGTTATCAATAAGAGGACACTGACTGACATATAAACAGTCAAGATATTTGAAATTTGACATGTAATTCCCTATTTGCAGGATACACTGGAGTGCCATATTAATAAGAATAGGACCACCTCATGTCTTTCCTATGGTTGTCGTAAAAGACGACTAAGGGATAGGCTTATACACTTGGGATTCCTCTTTTAGGCTATTGGCTAGCAATCTGTCACTATTTGAATCTCAATTCTATCATTAAGCCTAACACCTGAAAGTGGCCTATCAGTCTTTCAAGACTGCGAAGATGGATATTAGTGGAATTTTCTGTTTAGCACAAGCAGAATAGAAAAGATTTATTTTCAAAACTGGATTCAAGGTATCACGTATTGTTTTATATACATAGTAAAGAGTACTTACTATAATATATATATTTTTTTACCATGTTCCAGACCAAAGCCCGCCCTCCGGTGAAGGACACGACCAGTCACGCCATCAACGACACGTACGAGGGGCTGACGCTGGTGCTGCCCGACGGCTTGGTGTGCCGCGAGTGCGACTCGCCGCTGGACAGCGACAAGCACTTCCTGTGAGTGTGTGTCTATAGTAGCTGCCGCAACCGGCTTCTCTCGCAGCTTAGTGAACCACCAGTCATGTCATCAACGAGACGTACGAGGGGCTGACGCTGGTGCTGCCCGACGGCTTGGTGTGCCGGGAGTGCGACTCGCCGCTGGACAGCGACAAGCACTTCCTGTGAGTGTGTGTCTATAGTAGCTGCCGCAACCGGCTTCTCTCGCAGCTTAGTGAACCACCAGTCATGTCATCAACGAGACGTACGAGGGGCTGACGCTGGTGCTGCCCGACGGCTTGGTGTGCCGGGAGTGCGACTCGCCGCTGGACAGCGACAAGCACTTCCTGTGAGTGTGTGTCTATAGTAGCTGCCGCAACCGGCTTCTCTCGCAGCTTAGTGAACCACCAGTCATGTCATCAACGAGACGTACGAGGGGCTGACGCTGGTGCTGCCCGACGGCTTGGTGTGCCGGGAGTGCGACTCGCCGCTGGACAGCGACAAGCACTTCCTGTGAGTGTGTGTCTATAGTAGCTGCCGCAACCGGCTTCTCTCGCAGCTTAGTGAACCACCAGTCATGTCATCAACGAGACGTACGAGGGGCTGACGCTGGTGCTGCCCGACGGCTTGGTGTGCCGGGAGTGCGACTCGCCGCTGGACAGCGACAAGCACTTCCTGTGAGTTTGTGTGTATACTAGCTGCCGCAACCGGCTTCTCTCGCAGCTTAGTGAACCACCATGTTATGTCATCAACGACACGTACGAGGGGCTGACGCTGGTGCTGCCCGACGGCCTGGTGTGCCGCGAGTGCGACTCGCCGCTGGACAGCGACAAGCACTTCCTGTGAGTTCGTGTCTATACTAGCTGCCGCAACCGGCTTCTCTCGCAGCTTAGTGATGTTATCGTACAAATTCAATATAATTATTCATTATTATGGTACATTTCAAACATCACTTAATAGTTGTATTATTTTGGTTTCACAACATTGATCGAATAAATTACTTAAAAATAAGTTAACTGCCGTTTCCAAAGTGTCAGTGATGCGAAGAGTTAAGAGTTGGTGTTACCTGACGGGAAGATTAAAATACTAGATTTAAAAATTTGTGAAAAAATAGCGTGATGCCCTGGTTGGTACTAGGTTCAAATGTTGCCAATTATTTTTTTAGTCTTGTACCTTAGTTTGATTACTAACCTATGCTTTTACGGTATGGGAGAACATAGTGAAGTAGCTTGCTTGTTCAGGCAATTGGATGTGTAACTATGAACTAATTTGGTCGTAACGTCTATATCCCTTGCGGGGTAGACAGAGTCAACAGTCTTCAAAAGACTGAATGGCCACGTTCAGCTATTTGGCTTAATGATATAATTGAGATTCAAATAGTGACAGGTTGCTAGTTCATCGCCTAAAAAAAAATCCCAAGTTTGTAAGCTTATTCTTTAGTCACCTTATACGACAGTTCGCTAGTTCCCATATGAATGGTGTATTTATTTCCATTCCAGCGGCGAGACAGCGTGCAGCAAGTGCCCGTACAAGAGCTCGTGCTACCGCGCCATGCTGCACCACAGCGCGTACTGCGCCGGGCCCAGCTCGCTGGAGGACGCGCCGCGCGACGCCGACTACGTCACCCACTGCGTCTGCGGCTACAGCACCATCGTGGGTGAGTGGCTCCGTGGACAGACGGGACGCTTTGACTTGACATTTTGACAACTGAATGACAGACTGATGGAAGAAAGGAAACTGAGACAAGACGACAGTAAGACGACGCTGTAGGAAGTATAGTTACATACATATGGTCACGTCTATATCCCTTGCGGGGCAGACAGAGCCAACAGTCTTGAATAGACTGGCCACGTTCAGCTATTTGGCTTTATGATAGAAAAGAGATTCGAATAGTGACAGGTTGCTAGCCTATCGCCTAAAAAAGGATCCCAAGTTTGTGAGCCTATCCCTTAGTCGCCTTTTACGACATCCATGGGAAAGAAATGGAGTGGTTCTATTCTTTTTTGTATTGGTGCCGGGAACCATACGGCATAGTTATAAAAGTTATTTATTCCTACAGAAGATAGAAGGTGAAAAGAGGAGAAAATAATCAGTTTAAGATAATTATATTATGAACATAAAAATTGAGAAACTTTTACAATAAAAATTTATTTTTACATATCACTCTAAAACAACATCATGGCAACCGTAAACAAAGAAGGTTGCCTACAACGCCGAACAACCAAAATTCTGGTTTATTCAGACACGACCTAACAGACCCTCGGCCCGTTCAGTGAGTTTCTAATGGATCGCTTGGTGAGAAAGTGAAGAACAGGAGGTTCTTACAGACTATGCCGGTAGTAAGAGAGAGAGAGTAAATAATATTGTTGCACGTGAAACACATAGTACGTACTCGGCGAGGTTATCCCGCTTCTCACAATTTACCTTAGTATATAAGCTGTTGATTGATCTTAATAAATCACTCGTTAATTCCTTTATTGTTTACCGGTCTTTTATAGAAGATTGAAGATTTTTTAAATAAAAAAGGCTTAGTTTAGATAGGTGAGGGAACCAAATTTTGAGGAAGATGGAGGACCAAAATTTTAGTCAAAACAAGTCAGCAAAATAATAACCGCTATAGATGATCTTTTAAAGCTTTCAGCATTCTTTTGAATACGAATCTGTACTGTTCACGTGGATGTTATAATAGGCTAATAATCCCACAACACATTATGCAAGTAGTAGTTCTAGTCTTAGTGCAATAACTACCCGCAGCAATTAATATGTATGTTCCATTGTCAGGCACGGACATGCTGACTCACTTGCTGATCTGCGAGCACAAGACAGCGTACAGTTCCGAGCAGGAGGCCCGCAACAACACTGTCCAGGCCGAGGAGCCTGCCGCTGCCAACAACAAGCCCGAAGATGTCACCAACGAGGTAAGTCTGACAAAGGATTTAGTAGAAAAGTAAGGTTGTCATGTTATGTTGAATACTTACTGTTTTTTTTTTTATTATTTAAAATGTTATTGCACGAAAACAATGTACAAAAGTCGGACTTAATGCCGTTTGGCATTCTCTACCAGTCTGCCAGCTGACCAAACAGAAAAGTTTTAAGTTGGTGGTGCGATAAAGTGCACATGCATACTGCAAAATAGCACTACCCGTACATCCATCTCAGTTTGGTCCAAAGGTTCAACTGGCAGAGAATGCCTTGTGGCATTAAGTCCACTTGTACATTTTACATGCATGAAGTTTAAATAAATAAAAAATACATACATTACGAAAAAGAACCATAAATAATGCTGTGCAAGACAACAACAAACCTGGATAAATGTATTTTGAAGTCTGCATTCTGGCAAAATTATGTTCTTGAAATAAATATACCTTTTGTTCTTTTTGTTCTTTTTAAAAGTTTTATGTTGTTTTTTTACATCATATAATCATCATACAATAAATGTATATTATATTTCCATTCAAAAATAGGAACCACATATTCCCATGTGCTTTACCAGCAGCTTAACGGCTTTGATGCTCAAGTTTCTTAAAATATATTAATTATGCAATTTTCCAGCAACCGGTGGACAATGTCCCCGTGATGTCGGACTACGCCCCGCCCTCGGTGCTGAACACGCAGCTGTCTCTGGACGACCTCGCGCCGCCTTCCGTGCTGCAGCAGGACCAGGTATTAGAGTTATACCATCATACATACAAACATACATACATAAAATCACGCCTCTTTCCCGGAGGGGTAGGCAGAGACTACCTCTTTCCACTTGCCACGATCTCTAATACCATCATAGTCTTAGTAAACCATCCCTAGTTAGACAGACATTTGTTTCTCATATAACTAACGGCCCTTGTGGGGTATTAGTGCGCTTGGACTGACACAATAGGTCCCGGGTTCGAATTTTGAGGTTCAAAAAAGAACTTTTCCGTTTGGACTGGGTTTTGGATGATAACATATTAATCTGTGTAAATTGTTAAAAAATAGGCTGCGTGCACAGTATAGCATAACATTTTAATTTAATTTTTTTCAAAAAGTTAGTGCCACAACTGATAGAAATTTACGTAATAAACATAAATTAGTCATGCCGTTTCATAGGCTTAGCAAAGTCAGTAAATCATTTATGGGGAACTGTATACGATTTTATAATAGGTTGCCGGAGTCTGTTCTTGATATGCCCAACCGAAAATTCAAAGAGTATGTAAAGAAAGTACTTTGTGAGAAGGCTTATTATAGGACTGATGATTACCTTAATGATAAAAACATCTGGCTCGAGCTTGGCACAGGAACCTCGTAATTAATTGTAGTTTAATTTGAACTTATATCAAAATTTCAGTACACTCTGTACATAAATCTTTTTAAAATTGGCAATCCATAAAATATATATATATATATATTTTTTTCTTTTTTCAATATTAAATCTCATAAATATATAAATCTCCCGTGAGCAATGTATTCTCCCGTCCACATTCTATTCTAAGTATAATTTAATATTGTGAAGTTGACGTTGTTGAAGAAAATGCTGCAGTGCAGTTTGTTACCGCTTCTTCTGCACTGACGCCTTGGAAGCGGCAGTAAACTTAGTTTTTAAGTAATTTATTTGACGTCAACCAAGTTGTTAAACCATACGACAATTATTAAGCGATATAATAATATCCTACAATAATGAATAAAAAATTTTGAATTTTGAATTTTTGAATTTTGAATTTCCGAACCTTGCACATTTAGACAACGGGATGTGTAAACATGAGACAGATGTGTAACAGAGGTCTAACGGGAGTCACTTTGTGTAATCGGACTTACCCACTCCAGGATTATAGTCTTAAGTGCATCCCATACTCTTTTCACGAGGGTTTAGGTCACATCCGAGACTAACGACAGAAGTATGGTAAAAGATTTCAGATTTATAATAATGTAATGTAAATATATAAGTAAAGACTGCTTTTCCATTACATTTTCTGTCACAAACAAATACGGTAGTAACTAACGTAGTCACTCCGTGTAACCAAGCTCTGCTGTCACTGCAGCAAAAAGATTTACCTATAAACGCACCCGATAACATATAGATTAATTTTCAGCATGATCAAGAACTGCTAAAGGATGCGTACGACCGTCCTCTGGCTACTCCCCGCCATGAAGAGCCACACTACACGCTCGGGGACTTCGAGCCCCTGCCTCAGGAGCCCCCGCCGCAACCAGATTTCGAACAACTATAGATACAACATATAACAAGATAATCACAGTTTGCATTCTGCACATTTAGTGCAAACATAGTCTAGAGATGGTCGAGTACTCGGTTGATACTCGGTGTTCGGCGGGGTTTTTTATACTCGTACTCGGCCGAATAACTCGGATTGAATGCAATATATTAAGGTAGATAGATATATTTAAGTACTACACTCAGTAAATCGTTAATTAAAAACTTTTCATTACAATGACGTGCAACGTTAATTATTTGTTTGCTAATGATCAAGCGACTGGTAGTTGAAATGTATATTTGATAGAACCGACTTACACGAGAAAGAAAGAAATTGAGCCAAGTAAAACTTCTACTTGTTACTCAGCTACAGTGTTACTTGGTGCATCTCCAGTATCAGACTATGTTGAGGAAGCAGGAGAGGTCTGTAAAGATAATAGTTAAGTGGAAATCCATAGTTGTCCAAGCAATAATAAGTTGTAACTATTGTGGAACCTTTGAAACTTTGTCTATTTAGGAGTTAGTGAGATTCCAATTAATTGTTGTCTTATGTCACAATTCATCAAATTGTCTTACCTGATATGATGGAAAGTATACATACTTATATAAAATAAACTAATAATTCATCATGCTGTATATTTTTTATTATTGGCATTGCCATTAGATTTATGTAGTCATTTTGTTTAAGTTCAAAATATAAAGCTCATTTACGGATTTTTATTTTCTGTACAGTTTGTGTCAAAATTATTAATTTTAAATTGATGCAAAAATTCTGCAATGTTTGTATTATGTAAGGAACAGAAATAAATAAAGATTTATTTAGACATTCTATATATTTTTTTTCTTTTTTCTTTTTTTGAAAGTCAATGTTACTTTATTTGTTACCCCGTAGTTGTCTATTTTACTACAGTTATCATCCAAAATTATGCCATCAAAGTTGAGGTCATAAGTTCTCCAAATATATTTCCAGGAGATCTTCACTTTGTTGCCAGTTCTTTTTTGATGAAGCTCAAAATGTCTCGCTATCGCCTTCTTTAGGTCAATCACTGTGGCGTTTTGAGGTACCTAAAATTAGAAATCATATTAAATGCGAACCCATGTGATGCCTGAATTTTTTTTGGTTACTTTAATCTTCCATATCTGTTTGTGGATGTGAATAGTAAGTCTGTTGAAGGCGGTTAAATACTTACTATAACTTTCAGCACTGGCTCATCCTCTCTTGAAATGAATATTGTTATTGACTGTCCATGCTCTACAGCTATCTGAAATCATCAAGTGCATTTTATTTTCATGATAGCTCCCTACTAAGGAGATATAATCACTGTCGCCATTCCCACTGGTTCTTATAACTGTCACCTTCATATCACACCTGTATCAATAACATCGCTTAAATAATAAATTGAGACAGAGTGACAGGTTGCTAGTCTGTCACCAAAAGGAAATGCAATACATTCCATTTAAAATTATATATTTTAGTATTTAAATCAATTAATCATAATTAAAGATCGTGGCAAGTGGAAAGAGGTAGTCTCTGCCTACCCCTCCGGGAAAGAGGCGTGATTTTATGTATGTATGTATTCGCGTCCACATTTCTATTCTAAGTTTGGATGTCCGCTTCTTCTGCACTGATACTTAAGAAGCAGCAGTGAACTTAGTTTTATTTATTTGATGTCAACCAATGTTGTGAAATGAAAGATATGACAATCAATAAAACTAATAAAACTTTTAAATTTAAATACCGGGATCTCTCGTCTAATGCGCAGGATTATCCGGAAATCATATTTCAGTCATAGCCAACTACAAAATGTAGGTGTGCCATACTCACCTGTGATATAATTTCTTCCAGTATAATATCAGGGGGAAGATCCGAAAGAAGGCGATCAGAGGTAATCAATGTACACAGTGAAGATTTAGTAACCTCTATGAGGTCGTCATGAGTTAACGTCTTAGCCAGATCATTTATATCATCCATGATGAAAGAAAATCTTTCACATTAAAATCTAAGTTTAAAAAACTCTGTACTGCAAAAGGTCATAGTTTAGAAAATAAAAGAATTGAAGGAAAATAACAACAAACAAAACAAGTCACAAGTCAAAATTTTTCAATTTAACCGATTTGACTTTGACATAATAATATGAATACTTTTTCAATTTCGATTTTGTAAACATAGTTTAAAGCTACCTACGGAATAAAATAACACTTTCAATGGATATGACTTTTCAATTTAGTTTCTGTCGTCGTGCAACATTTCACCTACACTAAATAAAACGCTACCAAAATGTTTTTAAATCTGTGAACGTAACAAATCGCGTGGCCTTCGCTTTTTCACGAAAGTTGATAAAGGATATAAAATATGTCTTATATTCTCCCCCTTTCTAGCTATAAGTTTAACTGGAGTAGTAGAAAGGGAGAAAAAACGACATGATAACATTTCTTTCATGGAGTAATTAGCTACTCATTTTTAAAAAATGAAAGGCTTTAGTCGTAAACGATAAACCTGATAACGCATGTCAATGCCAAAGTGAAGTGCAAAACAGTTGTCAGAAAATAAAATTGAGGTTAGAATAAGTCTGACATTTAGTTTCATCAGCCAGCCAGCTTTTTATCACTTAAATTGGGGCTAAATCGGCTAAGATAAACATAAATTTCCTACTCAAAGCCAGAAATAAACTAGACAATGGATACTTTATCAACGGGCTCTTTGAGCGGTGCACAGAAAGAGGAGTTAATGGATCAGGTGAAGCAACAAATCGCGATCGCAAACGCACAGGAACTGCTTACAAAAATGTCAGAGAAGTGCTTCAAGAAATGTATCAATAAGCCGGGCACAGCTTTAGATAACTCCGAGCAAAAATGTATCGCTATGTGCATGGACAGATATATGGATGCGTGGAACCTTGTCTCGCGGACATACAGCAGTCGTATTCAGAGAGAAAGGAACAACCTATGAAGCCTGTAGTTTCTTGTGTTTGTCTCGAGTCAAAGCAGTACTGTAAATATAATAGAAGTACCATATAATGTTAAAATTGTGTGTTGCCTGCGAGTTGTTATGTTGTGTTCAATAAAAGATTTTAGGTTAACTTGTGTGTTTACTGATAACTAAACAATTATCATTACATAACATGAAGACTACAGCCAAAAGAACTGATGAACAAATTGCTTGTATGGTATAATTTAATACTGTTACTGTACTGGCATAAATTTCAAGTTAATGACAAAAAAGAAATGGGCTTTTGGTTAATAAATAGGTTGTATTTGGTTTGCATTCATGCAGTTGTTTAGTTAATTTAAAAAAACTGCTCATAATGAACAAAGTGTAGATTATTATGTTCAGTCATTTAGTAAAATATTTGAATGGAGAACTAAGTAATGTAAAGTACAATAAAACTTTTTAGTGCTGTTGATATCTTTTTTTATATTTCTCCTCTAAGCATTTTCTTCCTGTACTGGTACAATTTCTTTATCCACATCTCTTTGAGCTCCTCCTCGCTAGGGATTGCCTACAAAACAGAGAAATACTTTCTATATCAACAATCATAGAATACAAATCCATCAATTCAGTCTTTGAGCCATACAGCTGAATACAGCATTTTTAGTGTTTATGAAACTGTTGGCTCTGTCTACCCCATGAGGGATAATACATGTATATATTGAATACAATATTTAAGGAGAAAGATAAATATTTTTTCTGAATACATACATATAATCACATCTTTATCCCTTACAGGGCAGATAGAACCAACAAACTCATACAGACTGAAGCCATATTCAGGTGTATGGTATAAAAATGGAATTGAGATTCAAATGTGACAGGTTGCTAGCCCAATGCCTAAAAGAAGAATCCCAAGTTTATTAGCCTTAATCATAAAATACCTTAATCAATATATGAATGTAATGTTTTTCATATGTGCATTATAGGGAATTTCATGATCCCTACAGGGGAAAACCTGGGAATTAATTGTAAAAAAGGGACATGGAGCTTGTTCTAATCAGCCTAGTAAACAACTATACTGCTGAACATGGCCATACAGCCCTTTCAAGACTTGACACTGCCTATCCCATAAAGGATAAACACCTGATTTTAAATATGTAGTAACCAAAAACTTACATCAAAATTAATAATGGAATCATCATTCTTGGCCTCCGATTCAGGGACTGTCACTGTCTGAGAATTCAGGTCTATGACAATGTTTTGTGACTGTTTCTTAGTCCTTGAAGATGTGAAGGACTTCTGGACAAACGAATCATTGTTGAATTCAGCCAACAAGTTTCTGTCGTGTATTGTTGGCATATCTTCTTTGATTTCAATGTCCTTGTATTCATAAGTTGGTATTTTGGTCATGGTGAGACCAGCAGCTGCGGCAGCTTTGATTGCCCTTTCTACTTTTGTTTCTGTGTCATCTAAGTTCACCTTTTTGGAAGGTTGAGGTTTTTCTGCAAAACAAATTATACCGTGCTTATTAATTTGTATAAATGTTTTTACTCTTGGGAGGTACCTATATTAAATTTCTATTAGTATATTTAATAGTGGTATTATTTTTGCTCTCAAATTTAATTCTGAATAAGATCAGCACAATTATTTTAAAGTGAACTAAAAAAATTAGTGATTCAGTTGCAAACATACCAATATCAAACGAACTTGAGCGACTGCTAGAAGACCTGGACCTCTTCGACTTCTTGCTCTTATATCTAGATCTTCCATGAGAGCTGGAACGGGACCGGTTCCTCGAGACAGAACGTTTAGAGCGCTTAGTACGTGACCGCGAAGACGATCTCCTCTTGGATTTGGACTCGTACCTATCGCGCTCCCTAGATAAGCTTCTAGAATAACTCCTCTTATGCCTCGATCGCGAAACGGAGCGTCTCCGTCGGTGACTGCTAGACTCAGAGCGATCTCGCGAGCGGGACCTACGTTTATGTTTGCTTTTTGATTTCTTTCGCTCGTAGGACGATTCAGAACTGTAAGACGAGCTACGCCTATCACGGTAACGAGATTTTTCACGAGGCATAGTTTCAGCACAGAACTATTAAATGCATAATTGACGTAGTTTTAGTACAGAACTATTAGATGCATAATTTGCACAGTTTTATACTAAAAAGTTAGATATTTTGCTAAAACATTTAGGTTATAAGTTTCGTAAATAATCTCCCGTACAAACATTTGCATTTGCATACGTTTTTTGAAACAGAAGAAAGATTGCCAATGAATTGTCTTTAAACAGCATAATTGTGTTAAATTGTAAAATTAATTAAAAATATGTAGAAAATACATGCACAAAAAAATAATATTCGAAGTATTCGAGGCAATTTTTATTTGTATATAAGAATTTGATAAATGTTAATATGTCCTCCGCTACGTTTGTGCTACAGTTCAAAACTTTAATTTAAAAAACAATTGTTTTTCCGGAACGAATCAAAAGAGGGCGCTTTTTAATGATACGTTCCGTTCTGTCCGCCATTATCTATGCGCTGAATTGCGCTTGTATATATTTCTCGGGAAGTTGATCATAAAAATTAAACCGGATTTTATCTGTTGAAATATAGGTACATGTAACAAAAAAGCAACATAGATAAAATAAGGTACCAAAGCACAAATAAAAAATTCAAATGATTTTGTGAAGCACAGAATTTTTTTTTGAAGTAAGCTGTCAGTGTTGTGTTAGATTCGATTATGCGTAGGCCGGAATATATGTAGGGCAGCGACCGTCAGTTTGCCTCGATGACGGAATGTGTGTGAAATTTTTAAGATGGTGAAGAAGCAACTGTGTTTTTCGATTCGTTTAACTAAATAATATTTGTTGGTGCACGGTTTAATATAGTAGGACGATCAATATGTGTCCATATGTGTGATTGTCTTTTTACGTTATCCTTCCGTTGTTCCGTGACAGACAGAAATCGCTGAACGTGTTGGTGGAAGCACTGACATTGTTTCATTGGAATTGTAGAGTCCATCGTGATTGTTATGTTCAAGCTTGTGTTATACACATCCACGACACCCTGGTACAGAGGATTTTGATGTTTTCAAGATCATGGAGAGGCAAGAGCGATCACATGCCAACATGGAGGCCGCAGATTTCGCGGATACAAAACAGGTGAGCTGAACACTATTTTAATTGCCGGTTGTTGAGCACCAAGGCAATACGAACGAATGTGAAATTGACCTTTCTTTGAGTGTTGTCGTCAGGGTAGTTTAAATTAAAATTAGCATTTCCGTTTATGTCTTTTCTTACATACTTTCGTGGGTTGTTTACTACAAATTGTTTGTTTTCCTTAGAATGCGCATCCCAATTATCCCAAAATTTGATATAGAATTGGACTATAATTTAAGGAATGACAATATCACCTTTAAAACTAAATAGAAGTGTCCAAGGTAGGCAGTGGGCGATGTTGGCCTCAGCCCACACTGCTGTTGAATAAATAATTTGTATTAGAACATTATTATGTGCCATATTTGTCACATCAAATGCAATTGTAATTGAATGGATTCTTTTGTCTTTGCTACTGTAATGAGATACATAATAATTGATCAAAGCATCATTTTTATTAACAAACCTGAGGTTTATGTGTAGATAATTAGACATTTACTTTTTTTTATAACCAACAACTTATTATAACCTTTTATTGTTGGCAAGAAAATAAACAGTGTTATGTGTAGTTCCTGGCACTATAGAACGGGACCGCTCCGTATCTTTAACATGGAATTCGTAAAAGACGACTAAGGGGGTTGCATCTGATAATAGACTTGGGATTTCTCTTGTAGGTAGATGGGCTAGCAACCTGTCTCTATTTGCATCATGATTCTATTGACAAGCCATACAGCTGAACATGGCCTTTTAGTCTGTTCAAGACAAGTTAGTACATACATACTTACAGTATCGTCTAAATCCCTTGTGGGAAAGACAGGGCTAACAGTTGCAAAAAGACTGAAAGGCTATGTGCAGCTGTATGCTTTTTGATAGAATTGAGATTCAAATACTGACAGTTTTCTAGCCCATCGCCTACAAGAGGAATCCCAAGTTCATTAGCCTATCCCTTAGTGTGCCCTTAACCCATGAGCTTGTAATAAGAGTTGTGAATATGGATGTAGTGAAAAAAGTAAATAGAAAAGATAGGCAGGGATTATGGCAACTTGTCACTATTTCTATCTTGATATTTAAGTTTGGATAGTTGGGAAGTTTACGTTGTTGAAGAAAATGCTGCAGTGCAGTTTGGTACCGCTTCTTCTGCACTGACGCCTTGGAAGCGGCAGTAAACTTAGGTTAAGTAATTTATTTGACGTCAACCAATGTTGTGAAATCAAAAGATTTGACAATCATTAAGCGATATGAAGTATCCTAAAAAATGAATAAAAAATTTTGAATTTTTAATGTGAATCACCATTTCATCATTAAGATATCCATCTGTGGTGCAATTTAGTCATCAAGTCTAGTGACTGTTAGGCTATATCAATCATAAAGGATATAAAAATGTGCCGTGTGGTTCCTAGCACCAACAAAAAAAAGAAGAGGATCACTCCATCTTGTTCTCATGGATGACGTAAAAGACGACTAAGGGATAGGCTAATAAACTTGGGATTCTTCTTTTAGGCAATGGGCCAGCAACCTGTCTCTTTGTGAATCCGAACAGCTGAACATGGCCTATCAGTCTACCCCTCAAGGGATATAAACGTAATAATATTTAGGTATATATGTTTATAAAAATGTGATGATACCAGCAAACTTCATTTTACCATATGACTTATTCAACTACGTAATTTTGTTTCTGATAAACTTAATTTTGAACTTGAATTTTTAAGTGAATTTGATAAGTTTTTTTTTTTAATTTCGAATGAGTGTTTCTCTGATGAACTTATTTAAACAACTTTCATGTTGCTTCTACAATTTATTTTTCTATTATCCACAGTTTAACTAAATCTGAGAGAACAAAAACTGATACTCTATTTTTATTAATTGGTAAACATTTGGTCATTGGTAACTTTTGGTCTCAATGCACGGCCCAGTTTTCGTATTATTCCCACCTGTTCTAAAATTAAATCAATCAAAAGACCAAGATCAGCAAATCGCGTTATAGTTACTTATCTCAAGTCATAACTTCGGTTCGGATTAGGAATCTTGGTAGGGGGTAGGGAGTCCGCAGCGTCTCGGTCAGCAGTCGCATCGCGGGCGCAGCACGGCGCGCGCGCATCGCACCGACGTCCGCCAGCCATCGTGAGTGATGTCATCTACGTGACAGTGTAGTGTTGTGGGAAGAGGCTCGTGTCCTTCTCTGTAAAGAGTTGTCAAAATTGAGATCGAGTCTTTTATAGTTGGATAGCTTTTGAGCTCAGGAGTCTGATAAACAGGACTTTCATTGTCTCTCATCACATTGGATGAAGGAACATTTTGCAAAGTTACTGAAATGTTATTCAGTCACATGTCAGAATTATTTTCACCAGTCTTTCGTCGTACCTGTCAAGACTCAATCTAGTACTTTGCTAATCTATTTACGAAAGGCTCATAACCACACCGCGACTTAAAGGACTAAGGACTCGATCCTCTGCAAGTCTGGTGCGGTGCTTGTGAAATATGGTAGCGATGGTCGCCTCGGCCTCTGGGTACGGCACACTGCGCCGCTTCCTTAGCGCTCCTGAAGGGCAGCGCGACATGGAGGCGGGCGTGGTGCCCACCACATCTGTCGCCGTATCGGTAAGTTGACTTGTTGGCTAATCCGTTGTGTTGTCATTTGATTTTGTGTGAACAAGGCTTTAAACTTTTCATGGCCTTTGGCTTTTACATTAATTTGTTTAAATAAGCGTGTTTGTAACTGAAGGGTTCTCGTGAAAATGAACCTACGACCTCTTAATCTACAACCACATAAAACAATCTAGGATTGACCGTCTAAGAAATGTTGAAGAAACAGTTGTATATGCTTCGCATGTAATTTGGTGTGGCTGAGCCGTTACATGATAACGTTATGTGGAATGTTGATGCGACTCGATGACTTGTTTATCGATGCGACACCGTGAGTCGTGGTGATCGAAGTAATCATTGTTCGATTATCGCTAAGATAACGTATGACAGCATTCCTGATGGTTCGATGCATATTTTCGTCATTCGCAAGTGGTCTAAATTACTTATTAGTTATAGATCGAATAAAACACAGCAAACCTTTCTTTGCAGCTTTTTTTGAGGTTTCGGTAACTCCCACATTCTCTAATCTATCTTACTAGATCCAAATTTAAATATAGCTAGGCACTGGCTAGCCTGATCTACAAAGCAGTAGTCTGTCTTAGCGGAAAGATCCTTCAAGGCTTTACCTTCCTGCCTAAGACTACATTCGATATTGTGAAACCTCAATCAAATAATAACAAAACTGAATGCCCCGAGCAGTTCAGCCGATGTGGTTTTAACGCATTAACCTAAACTGTTTCTACCATTCAAAGTATTTCTAAAGCCTTAGAAAGTGCCACAAAACCATTATTCACAATGGGAAAAAGAGTTAATGTGACTAAATTTAACATTAAAATTATCATCTCGTTTAAGCAGAAAGTGTCAAATAACACAATATTTTATTACATTCTTGTGTATATAAAAATTTAGGAACATGTATCGCATTAAAATTATCTCCCTATTAATTTTCTGAGAAAACACTGCATTATTTTGTGCCGGGTTGTTTATCTACGGTTATTGTTTCATGCTAATTTTTACCAATATTTTAATCGAACATATATATGTAGCATGTTAACATTAGTCCACTCTGACCGTTCAAGGGTCATCAACCTTACTTTCCTTTTTATTATTCCGTTGTTATATTAGCATCGATCGAAATTCCGGCCTTGGCCCGACGCTGACGTTCTATTACAATATTTCTTTTCTCGATGATATCATCCTCATCTGTTGAGGAATATACGGGATGGATACAAGGTTAGGTCATCAGACCGTGGCTGTATCTCGTTCGTGGAGAGCACGGCTCGTTGGCTCCCGACCGCGAAAGGAGTGCGCACCACGTTGGATGCCGACCCAGATCACTTTGGCGTTTACTCGATTTTTTACCCCGAATTAGCGTGGAACGCTGAGAGTTGATGCTGCAAATCAAATGTCACAGTTACAAACATTTAGCAAAACTAAATTCAAGGAAAAAACGAAACTATTAGTTACTTGATCTTGTCAGTAAGTATCGTTTTGTAGTTATATTAAAATGCTCTTCAGGATATTGCAGTAATAAACGAGCTACCGGTGCGTAAAGAAACGCCACGAAACAAATGCGGTAATAATAGAATATTGTCAATGGGAAACTGAATTACAATTTAGTACCTATTCAAAGCAATCGTTTAGTTTTTCGCCCAAGGGCCCATCGTGTGTGGCAAAAAGAACTAGTCTGCCCTAAAAGAGGTGCTGGAATGCCTATTTTGAAATACAGAAATAGACATGTGTTTGCCGCAAGAAGTCTACATTAGAATTCCACGGAAAAATAACTTAAATGTTAGTACGACATAACTTATATATGACCCAGTAACAGCTGGGTACATAATTCACACGCTTTCTAACGATAGAAATAATTAACGATTTAAATGTTATCGGAAACGTTTATCGCTATAACGATTTATAATTGTACAGAAAATAGTTTTTCGATTCTGACCATTATTTTGGTCGCTCTAGTGCTAAGCACGAAGTTTCGACAGACTTTGTCGTTTTTGACAGCGCATACTTCCGCCCACAGTTCTATTTCTTATATGGATGGAACCTTGTTATGTAGGCACGTGAATAGTCAATACATATTTTGCAACAAAATCAAGTCTACAAGCCTCAGAATGCAAAGGTGTTCTGCTTTTTTTACTTTTAATGTCTTTCGACTCGAGTATAATTTTTCAATGTTATTTATTTCATTATTATGTCTTAAATAAATCGATTCCATCAAAAACATAAATCAGTTAAACTGTTATCTATTTGGATATGCAATGCTTATAGGTTTTTAACGATTTATTCGGTCAGTCTTATAGGAAATAATGAGTAACGTCGCCTGAAATAGTATGTAGGTTGCTGCAAACTGCCGGGGGAACGTTACGCAAAGGCGATCTGTAAATAAATCATATTATCTGAGCCTTTGATGAAACTGGATGTTTCAAAATTGACCTAAGTGGTCGGCATTGCATTATACAGTTATTTACTACGAATACTATCAACAACGCCATTTGATCTCATGCTAGAGTTAAAACTATGTAATTGTATCGCGGAGATTGGTTCTTCGATACTATTTAACAATTTCTTTCTGTAGTTAGAATTACGACACATCCGCTACAGAAATCGTGATTGGGCATGGCAGATTGTACCGTACCTATTAATTTAATTTTCGAAAATATAAACAGTTTTCTTGTTACAAAATCAGGAATATAAAAGTGCGTATTTCTCAGCTAAATATCTTCTTAGTAAGAAGTACGGCTGATATCGTTAAATCATTATAATAAGAAGGTACTTCCTTTGTTAATGTTTTACGATTACCGTCAATTATGACTTAATTAACTTAGGTTACCTAGTTACTAAAAATATTTTACTAATTATAACCACATTTTTATAAGTTGGTGGCCCTCTAGAGTGCATGTTATGCCCGCTACTACTTGTTGTCCTTGACACACCATCTGTCATTCTTAGAATCTTGAAAATCTTGTGCAAATAATAAAACGTGCTGTAGCTATATAATCTAATTTATTTGCAAAGATGAAAGTGTTGGTATCGCAGATGCTAATCCTCTTAAACTACGCCAAGATTTCAAACTTTCACAGCTAAACACTGGCATGGTATGAACATTTACTTAGCTCCGATATAAATTTAATATTTTAGAAGAGTAATGAGCGTAAAATATATGTGAAGTTGTGACTTTTTAAAATAACTTCCATTTAATTAGATGTGGAATTTTGATAAACCCGTGATCACGCTTTTCGATGTAGATTAAAAATGCTTTGCTGATTAAGTAATATGTTTATTGGGCTTCTAAACGTGTGGCAGAAGAATCTTCATTTTCATAACATTATTGTACTGAAAAGTAAGTCAATTAACTAAGAATGAAATGATTTTCTTTTATTCGTGATTTTAAAGAATGCCTTACTAAACCTCAGTAGCGTCTAATTGTGGTTACGCGAAGTAATAGTTACTCTTAATAATGTAATCTCACAGCTCGGCTCCGACAGTTCGATACAATGCATCTTATGGACTTGGAGAAAGCTATAAGAGGAATGTTTGGCGGTTACTTTCATGTGGCAAGCTTTATATTACACACGGCAGAAGATACGGCCGCCTGACTTTAAACATCTGTGTGTGAAATGAAGTTTACATTACTTACAAGAGATCATTGATGTCTGATATTATTGTAATGTGTATCGTTTTCATTTCAGTAGTCATAATTTATTTCTTAAAATGTTTGAAGTCTTCACCTTCCAACCTTTCCCCGTCTAGTGAGTACGTAATAGGGAGAAATGCCTAATTGCATGTTTTAATTTCTTTAGATGGCTAAAAGTATTGCATAAACTCTAGCGTGGTTTGTAATTAAGGAGTAAAAATCTTAAACCAGTTGTTTTGTAATACGATATTTAAATTTTAATTGGTCAGTACTAATAAAGTTAGCAATCACGTGTGCATTGAGGTGTTACCGTTTGTAATCGTCACTATACGTCCGATGAATGAATGCGAAAAGTGAAATTAGCCTGTAGGCAAGTTTTTGGTCAGATTCAATCAGACGTTCGCCCGTGGGCCCAAACATCTGATGAATGAAGCCGCTCTCTCCATTCACAACACAAATACATTATGTTATGCAAATGAAAAGGAACGCATTGTATTAATCGTTACGTGATTGTATACCAATAAGTCTTGCGTGCAACGAGATGAAAATCGTTGAGACAAAAACTTGGAAAATCTGTTCTTATGAATGCTGCGCTTATTAAGACTCTTTTATCAGCTTTTCTTAAAAAAGTGTTATCAACTTTATCGTAATCTTTGTTTATCTTTCGACGCAGGTAATGTTTATACTTTTATCTTTCTCGAAGTTTTGACTTTTATCAGTTGATTTTGCAGAAAGTTTAAAACCGTTTATTTGCTAGATAATAGTGTCTGGCGTTGTTCCAATAATGTTGTCGTGGAGATAGTGTCCTTTAAGAAGAAGTCCCAAGAAAATTTAAAGACAAAAATATGAATGATTTACGCGCATTGTCGTCCAATGTTACTTTCAACTTGCTGTCAATGATTCTTCTAGTATTTATTTAATTTGTAATTAAAGCATATATGTAGATACCGATTTTTTATTAACTCATCTTAAACAATTATGACCATTCTTATTATTGAAAGCTTTTTTGTTTCTTTATCTTTTAAAGAAAAACGACATGAAACAAGTACTTTTTAGTGTTAAGTCGTTTATGTTTCTCGAGTCTTCAGAACTGCAAGTTGAATAACCCCATTTCAATAGTGTCGAAGTCCAGTCTGCTGCGCATTGTAGGATCAGTTTCAACAAGAGTCTAAACGAGCAGGAAGCGAACGACGCGTCTGCCATGACGGTTTATATAAAAATGTCGCTTTGTAGTTAACTTGACGTAGGGTCGTTTCGATCTGAAGAAATTAAACAATGTTGTAAGGTTCATTAAATATAGCATTAAGTGAACCATTTTTTGATTAGATTGTTCACTGAGATAATTATCTAGGTATGGAAATAATCGATTGATTTGCTACGTTTAACTTCACGTCGTTATTTCACACGAAATTGTGTTTCTTGTAGTTGTAACTAAAAGGTGTTTTATACAATTTCACATAGGCTTTCTTCTTCTTCATCTTTATTTCCGTTCATTCATAGGTTTGCCTTTGAATGATTGAAATGATACGTATTGTGCATGTATTGTGAATACACTTGTATTATACTCGTTGATTGGCCCTAATGCCTGCTATAATTACTATGCAAACGTAAGAATGACCTCGACATAACTTAGTCATACAGTACTTGAACAGTATCATGTTTAGTACATATCGTTATTCCGTTAGAAATAAAATTTTGACGAGCTGTGCAAATTTTATTTATAGCTCCGTAGCGACTTTCGTCGAGTCAAGATCAAGGTTTAAGCCGTTTCGCTGTCTCATCGTAATTTACTTTTACATTTGATACTATAGCAGAGGCATTGAAGTCTGTTGTCACGTTCATTGCTACATGATCACAAAATTTAACTTATTTATTATGTTCGGATCTTAAAATCGTACTCACAAATTTAAATTTGCATATATTACATGAACATGACACACTTTATCAATATTCTAAACTGGTTTGGTCTTTTTGAGCAGTAAACAGAAGCTTAAACATCGCCTCTGTGTATTGAGTAACATTACAAACATAAGTTTTTATACCTTCCTGTAATCTTCAATATCATGAAAATAAAACTATGAATAAATAACATGTCCAATTCCCAAGGAGCCGTAGCTAATCTACTAAGAGCAAATTAACAGATTCTGAAACATTGATCACGTGCATCTCACTGATACTAACCTCTATCTGTCTTACTAATGAAACACTAATAGGTTGGAATAAATAAGTTTCTGTTTGGTATTATAGTTCTTTATAGTGCTTAAGCGCCCTTAATGCATGTATTTGCTTTTTTATGTTTGATATGAGCATTACATTTCGTTTCATAAAATTGAAGAACAATAAATCAATAGAGATTATAATAGCTATAGTTTACCATTTTTATTATATGATTCGCAATTGCTGTTGAAAATCTCGTTTCGCAACGCAAATTATTATACTTAGCGCAATTAAATGTTATTTATACCTTGAAGCCACTGTGAAAGTACTTTCACAAAAGTTAAAAATTCCTAGCATGATTATTTAACCGCCTCATCCTCTGAATGAGATTCTTGGGCAACAGCAGGTAAAGTTGTGGGGATTCCAGGCATGTTTGAAATAGTCTTGTCCTCCGTGGGAAATCATGAAATGGAGACGCGCGTGCATCAACTCTTATTTCGCGAGTCACGCCTTACCGGTATTTTTCCTGACACAAGCTTGCCTAACTATGTTACAGCCGATAGTTAACCGACTTGTGTTTTGTATCAAGATTGCGACATTTAAACATATTGTTGCATGTTTAAATACATTCGTAAACATTGTTGTTATATTTATTGGCGCGTAACAGTCCAATCTTTGCATGGATTGCAGTTGTCTTAATTATCTATTGATATGATATAAGATCAGTGCTTTTAATAACTCCTGGAAATCTATGAATGTATAGGAGAAAACTTGTTTCATAGTCTTCATATACTATCTATGTATTTCTGTGAGAAACACTTGTGGTATTGTGAAAAAGAACTAATCATATACAGTTATTATTCATGGTCTCTATTGTGTTAGCGCCAGTGTCATTAAATATCAACCATATTGATTCTCAAGTTTCACTTGACCAAACTACTGTAAGTTACAAACTCAATTTAACCGGTGATTAATTTTTTCACATGAAAAACAAATTAAGTCAAACTCTCTTTAGTTAAAGTACCGTATCCCAGATAATTTACGCCCGGAAAATTTTATGCAGCAACGTTGTCAAAATTAAAGAAAAGACAAAAAAATTAAGCCTCCCTTAATCATCTAAACGAAGTTTATGCGGATAGAGTACCCGAACTGATGTATTTAAATTTTAAACGTTTTTTTGCTGCGTAGCGTCTTGTGAGTATTTAGTTTTTGTCCTGTAAGAGATAATGACGTGACATGTGTATGTAAAAATCTAAAATGGTAAGCGTATTTCAAACATCCCTTTTATTCTTATATTTTCAACGTAAATAGAACCGGATCAATTCCATCTTCGACATTACCATAATGTTATTTTAATTCACTAACTCAAGCTTGAAGCTTCATGTTATCTGTCAGGGGTGAAGAAACTAGTAAGACCTGTAATTTCAGGTTACATTATTGGTTATGTACCGTTTAACTGTATTAAGTTTTTGTTGCCGTGTGGTTCCCGGCACAAATAGAAAAAAGAATAGGACCACTCCATCTCTTTCCCATGGATGTCGTTAAAGGCGACTAAGGGATATGCTTATAAACTTGGGCTTCTTCTTTTATACGATTGGCTAGCAACCTGACACTATTTGAATCTTAAAGCCAAATAGCTACTAGTAAACGTGGCCTATCGGACTTTTCGAGACTGTTGTGTTGTCTACCCCGCAAGGGATATAGACGTTATTATATGTATGTATGTTAGTTTTTTGTTATGATTAGTTCAAACGAATAATAAATATACATACATACATACATACATATGATCACGTCTATATCCCTTGCGGGGTAGACAGAGCCAACAGTCTTGAAAAGACTGAATGGCCACGTTCAGCTATTTGGCTTAATGATAGAACCGAGATTCAAATAGTGACAGGTTGCTAGCCCATCGCCTAAAAGAGGAATCCTAAGTTTATAAGCCTATCCCTTAGTCGCCTTTTACGACATCCATGGGAAAGAGATGGAGTGGTCCTATTCTTTTTTGTAATAGTGCCGGGAACCACACGGCACTAAATATATAATTGGATATATTAATAAAAATATATATTGCAATATTTTAAATTTGTATGTCGGTGCATGTAAAGCCTTCTAGTATTTAGGCTTCGAACCTTGTGGCCAATGTTAATCAGCGAACAAACAAATCCTTTGCAATGTCGTTACGCCTACTTAACTAATTTTGTGGAATTTTAGTATAAATTTTGAGTTTTTTACTTGATATGTTTTAAATGTAATTTAACACTTACAATGAACTTTCTATTTGTATTACTATCACTATATAAACAGATCGGTTGGATAAAATTTTCAATTATAAGTTTTAGATGTATGAAAGAATTTTGGCAATAAATGAAGTTTTACCACATGACGGCTTCATGAATTGCGCCATCCCATTCATGTGTTCCCAAGTTCGTATTTACTTAACGAACACGTTGTCGCCGTGACCGGAGCCTCTTGCTACCGTGATCGGCATACATTAACGTTTCTTGGTACCAAAAAATATCTGCCTCTCCAATGCTTCTTCAAATATTTAATACTTGTCGCAATATTTCCGGAACAACTTTCGATACAGCCTAATAACACATCTGAATAGAAACACTTTGGTCAAACAGTGACGTAACCACTATGTAATGTCCAGCCGTGCCGTTGGTCATATCGATCGTCGGTTGTCCGGTGCCTATATTATTGGTTACGAAATGTGTATACCGTCTGGTTGCTCCCTGAGCTAGACATCTCTTACTTTCACCCAGACTGTCTGCGCAGCGTCTGCACTATCCATTGTAGATGCTAGATATAATCAGAAATCTAAACCCACACTTACTGCTTCTTAATGACGCTCAGGTATATTGTATAGTATCAAATCTAAAGAAGTAAGATGCAGTTTTATATATTTTCTGTGTTATCTGTCTATTTTTGTGTAACATTTATCTGACATTGTGAATTATCTACCTCAAACGGGCAGATATGCAAAATTATGTCTTGTTTGCTAAATTTATCTCGTACACAGTTACATTATAAAATATTTATTTTTTTGATTTCATCATTACTATTTTGATTATGTTTTCGATGGTTACCTAAATTATAATTGCTTTATCATATTGTATTAAAATTACGGTACATGATTGGTGTTTTCCTGTCACTTCCTTAGTTATGCAGAGCTCACAAGCCTTGACAGTGCCTCGCTAATATCAGCGTAGGCCCTAAGGCCACTGTATAATTTTCATTGCCGTTCGTTCGCGTGTCGCTAGTCACATTAAAATCCATCTATGAGTGAGGCTCATCCGTATAATTGACATCAAACATGAAATAATTGCTGTTGTTATAACATTTTCGAGTATCGGCCTTGGTATAAAAATTGTCAGGTTTCTTATTTTATCTAGTAATAAAGCAAGAACTATTCAGTTTATATGGTAGTTAGCCTTATGTGCTCAATAAAGCCAATGTATGGCAGTCGTCGCGTGGGCTTTATATTTATAGTTGCCATTAGTTATGACTTCATCCAGTTGCTCTGTTGTCGACGATTTGTCCTTAAAATTACGTTATGGTTTACATTCATTCTTAAATAATTTAGCAGATATTTAGCTATACGCTTAGTATGTTTTCCTATTATTATATCTAATTTGAAATAAAATACAATTAAATTACTAAGAAATTTGTGAGTAACAGTCGTCCAGGTAGCACAATCTGATGACTCAGAAGTGCCCCGATCATTCGCCGTTTCCTGTGTTGTTAAACTGATTGTAAGGTTATTAGTTCCAGTAGCTCCACTGGCTGCGAAAGCTATGACAATTCTTTTTAACTCTCAATCTTTGTCCTTGGCAATAGTCATCGTTTCTATTTGTAGTTATAGAATATTGACTATACTTTTCGTCAACTTCCTATTTCCTTTTTCTATAGTCCTTTTTATTGTCAATAACTTTTAAATAACCTGTGTGATATTCTATTCCGGTCACGTTTATTATATTTCAAGCAATCTTCTTTTCATAGAATTGTTGATACCAGTTATTCGTTTCCCGTTGCCTTAGAAGGAGATGCATGCTCGTTTACGACTAATCACCGCGTTGCAAAAATCCAGTTAATCGTATCTCGGCTTAACACTGCATTAGATGGCCATCTGTGTAGTTTCCAATGAATTATTTATTAAAGTACATGTTCCGAAGGCTTGATCTTTTTCTCCTGACCGCTTTTGACTTGTCGCCTTATTTGGACAGTAGTGATTCACTTCTTGTTCCGCTCTATACATTACATTTGAATGTTGAATCGTGATGAAACTTTTGAAGCACAATGTCAGCTGTCTTCCTTTGCCTTAAATAAGAAATTCAATGACTTGAAATTTGCAACATCAATATTTGTTTGAATAATGTCCACCTTCAACAGGTGAATCTCAAAATTAATTTGATGTAGGTACATATGTACACCGTATGGTGAATGCAGATGTCAGTAGAAAAACTAAAGCGAGGATCTTGTTTTTATATTCAAAACTACATCATACTTGTAGTCCTCATACAAAAAACAGCGTTAATTACTCTCCACGCGTGCTTTCTTGATCATCTTGCCATTAATAGGCCGTTTTAAGAATAGTTTGTTTTGCCATCCACTCAACCAGGACGACTTTGCTGCATTAAAATGCCGTATTCAACTTCCCCTTGGGAATTAAAACAGTTTTGTAAACACGACACTAATTCACTAATGCATTCCGTATGTATGGAAATAAACGCCTGTTTGCTTCACTTGTTTCTAACGATAAACAATCATTTACAAGGCAAATTGTCGGCACTTGTGTCTCATGGTCAGGTTTATCGATCGTTGAATATAAGCTTTTGAGGATTTTATTGTGGGAAGTAGAAATAGGAGTGTGCATTCCAATCCACATATTAACTTTTATTTGTTGCCTCGAAGATCCTTAATAGAACTGTCCGAAATGATCGCCAAACATTCGAGACAATCGATACGGTTTATTAAGTGTATTTTTAGTTATCCCGTTTTGACGTATGAGGTAAAAACAGGACTGCAAGCTGTCTGTGGGAGGCTGTGTGGCGTGGGCGCCGACCTCCTTGGCTCGCGTGGGTGCAGGTGCCAACGCACCTTTCCAGTTCCCAGCGGCTGGTCCGAAGCCTCAATCCAATCCTAATTGCTTCGTTAACTTTACCATTTTATAATGCACCTCTTTGAGTTTAATAATCATCAAATTTTTTAGCTGTAATGATGTACTACGTAAACTTAAATACTTGTTGTTATTGAAGAGCGGTATCTCCTAACACAGGTAATTCCTTACTTAAAAGGAGATCTCGGTCACAAACATGTTTGATCTAAGTTGGTACAGAAATAAAGAAATTATTATTTAAATTGTTAATGAAACGTTTCGTTAGTGGTTCCTGTTACTTGAAATTAGCCTTCTGAAATAATCATTAAATCCAAAATCGTAACATTTATAATGTTAATTACATGCTGTCATTTCTTTCTCCATTTCAAAAACCAGTGTTTTAGTTTTACTTACGTTCACTTTCATTCCTTTCTCTTTTAAAGCTTCATGCATACAGTTTACCATCTCCTGTAACTCCTCCGCTGATGACGCCAGTATAACCTGATCGTCGGCATAGAGCAGACATTTGACGAGTAATTCATTCATCCTTAATCCACTTTCAGACTCTTTCAAATCTGTCAAACAACTATCCATAAATAGGTTGAACAGCCACGGTGACGCAACACATCCCTGCCTAACACCTTTCTCAATCTTAAACCACTCAGTGTGCGCTCCGTTTATCCTGACACAAGCACTCGAATCCTCATATAAGGATTTCAGTGCTCGTATCAAGAGACTGCTCACCCCATGCATAGAGAGTGCTGACCACAATTCATTCCTCTCAACTCTGTCATAGGCCTTTTCCAAATCCACGAAAGTGCAATAGACTTTTTGACTCTTGGCCAAAAACTTTTCGGCTATGCACCGCAAAGAAAAGACCTGATCAGTACATCCCATTCCCTTTCGAAATCCCGCTTGAGCATCCCATATTTTGTCATCAGTTTCATTCCTGACTCTATTAATCAATACCTTAGCATACAATTTGCCGACGACGCTAAGCAGGCTTATACCACGATAATTTTTGCAGTCCAGTTGTGACTCTTTTCCTTTGTAAAGTGGCACAATAACAGCCTTACACCAATCTTTTGGTACTCGGCCGCTTCTCCAACACAAATTGAAAAGGCAGTACAACTGTCTAGCTACGACGCCTTTTCCTGCTTTAAGCATCTCGACCGACACTCTATCATACCCGGCAGCCTTACCCGCTTTCATACTCTTAAGTGCTTCCACAATTTCAAACATTTCAATTTCGCCTTCCATCTCATTCTCTTTTTCTTCGCTATAGCAGAACTCTTTCTTATTTTCTTCCTTTTTTTCAAATAAACTCTCAAAATAGTCCTTCCATATCTTTAGCACACATTCTTCTCCTTTCACAACGCTACCATCCTGGCATCTGATCCTAGTCAGCTCTCTGGTTATAGTTTTTCCTCGGGCTGACCTTACGGATTTCCAGAATACTTTCAGATTTGACTGAAAGTCTTCTGATAGCCTTTTATCAAAATCCTCTTTATACTCTTCTTTCTTTCTAATCACAGCTTTCTTAACCAAATCTTTCATTTTTTTATATTCCTTACGTGCTTCATTCACATCCTCATCTATAACCTCTTGCATTCTTAAGTTAGCTTTTGCTGCTAACAAATCCAGCCATGCTTTCTTCTTTAATCGCACAAGTTCTTGCACATCTTTACTCATCTACACATTTTTGTGATTTTTCCCTTTCCTTCTTCTACTTACACCACACACTTCAACAGCTACTTTCACAATTCTTTCTTTAAATTCCTTCCATCCATCTTCAATATTGCTCCTCTCATCTAAATCTTCAATTTCATCCTTCAGTCTATTAATATACTTCTTACCTACATCCATATCTTGCAAATTTTCTACTTTCACTCTTTCCAAAGCGCTGGTTTGCTCCCTTACCCTGTGCCGCCAGCGATTGAAGATACCCCTTATCCGGGATATCACCAGTAAATGGTCCGAGTCAATGCCAGCACCGCGATATGCACGGGTATCCAGCACTTTGTTCTTCAATCTTTCATCTACAATCACAAAGTCTATCATACTTTTTAAAATACCTTCCACTCTTGTATAGGTGTGGATCTCTTTATGTTGAAACATTGAGTTCGACACAAAAAGATCCCACTCTAGACAAATTTCTAATACACTTCTTCCATTATCATTCACCTTTTCGTCACCAAACGCACCAAGCACCTTTTCATATCCATCACGCTTTACACCCACCCATCCATTAAAATCACCTAACATAATAATCTTCTCATTTGGCTTGGTAACTTTCAATACTTCTCTTACACTATTCCAGAACTCCTCGTTTTCGCTTTTTGCTGATGTTGTACCCCTCGAACCCACATCCCACGGTGCATAAACACCTAAAACGAAGATCCGAGTGATTCCAACTTTCAGCCTAATCGATAGAAGACGAGGGCTGACACAGTCATACTCATTCACACACTCAGCCATTCGTGCAGAAAGGATTAGACCGACCCCTTGACAGCCTCGGCTGGTACTGGAAATTCCAGACCAATACGCCGTGTAAGGGCCGTGCTGCGTCGCGTCGCATCCTTTCCGCTTCGTTTCATTCACGCACAACACATCCAACCGTCTTTCACCCATCATCTGACATACTTCCTCAATTTTATCCTTCATTCCTCCTCTTACATTCATCGTCGCAAAGCGGCTTTCAGCAGACCGCATACCGCTCCCGCCGGGAACGAGACGTGATGGGGTGCGGACATCATCGCCGCCATTTAGGTGCTCTTTCAAAAAATTTGCATCCATGCGATTCCCACGAGACGCAAGGGAATAATTTTGTCCGCCCCAGCAGAGCCCCGCATGCCAGGGTAAGGCTAGCCATTACCTGGGGGTCGCCCAACCCCATGGCGGAAGTGGCACGCTCGAGACTAGGCTCGCCCCTAGCCATGCATCCATCGGCGCGGCAGACCTTAGATTGGCATATATGGCCTAAAAGTTAATCCCAAGTATATAAGCCTATCCCTTAGTCGCCTTTTACGACATCCATGGGAAAGAGATGGAGTGGTCCTATTCTTTTTTCTATTGGAGCCGGGAACCACACGGATCTCTCATGGCTATCGTAAATAATATTCCGGATCTACACTATCTGAATCAATCTAATAATAGCATCAGATGTCATTGTCAATGTGTCTGTTCAACGCTTGGATTGTTTTCTTTGCAAAGTCTGATGCCTGGCAGGAAGTGGCATCTTCCGCCAATGAAGGCACGGTCAACTGCACCTCAGCGACGAAGCCTCTTGTTAGTTTAGCCACGGGAGAGAGTGAAATGCGAGTGTGTGGTGACTTCGCTAATTGTACAGCAATTAACCAGTACGAATTGAGTGTAGAGAGTGGCTTGCCCGCTCCACTTGCTATATGTTATAGCGTGGCGCATGAAAGTACTTTAATAGACGCTTTACGAGCGAAACGCTCCCTGAAGTCGCTGAGTTGAATTTTGTTTTGGGCACAAATTTCATAAAACAGACTTTAAGAATTAGTGAATTTTTGTCGGTTTTATTAATATCGGATGCTTCATAATTCGGACGGTTTATAAAAGAGTAATTTGACAAGTTATGAAAATAAATGGAATGTAAATGTGTTTTGATTCAAGTAAACACCTGGTTGTACCACTAATAAATTAAGTTTACGCATAAATACACATATATGCGATGCCAACATAACAATTTTATAATTTAGATTTTTAAATTATCATTTATACTATTTTTAATCGCCTCAAATAAAATTTAAATGTTTGTGATTTCCATCAATTTATTTTCATTTCAATATTCTAGTTTATCTGCTTATCTCAAATATCCTATATTATCTATTGGAAAATATAAAAGTTTAGAAATGTTTGTTTGCCTTTCTTAATTTAGTTATGGCCTTACCGAGTGTTCGTCGAAGTGGCTTCTATTTGGGAGTGTCTCTGCATCGGCCTATTTTTACCCGGGCGGCATGCGCCGGCACGCGCCGACCTTTCTGTCTTATGATTTGTCGGCGCTCTGATGCTGTTATTGATAGCTCTCCCACTCTTTTATTATGTTTTCTCTCGACGGGTTCCTGTCGTCGTATTTCAGATTATGATTCAGAATGTCGACACGTTTGTTTATGCGTTTCGCATGACTTCAAAGATTCAGTTCGGAATTGTTAGCATCTCTTCTCTTCATACCACCCCCCTAATATGGTTCCATTTTGTATATTGACCTAAGGGAATTGTGTGATGTGATACTAAACCAATTTTGTTAATTATGTCATGTATCTTATACAAGTTGTCCCTGGTTCTGAGAGAGAAGAACTACGTGTAAATCACATTATACGCATGCCAATTTCCATAATTTCAATATCAGTTTGTTGTCTGCCTTTACTTTTTAGCCGCACAGAAATATATTTTACTTTTAACACAATACGTATGTCGATTTTCTGCTATCAACATACAACCCACACCCAAAAACCTCTTCAGAAATAAAATATGTATAAATAATTTTTTTTATAAAACTGATCTATCCCATTGTTTCACGGAGCGAATAAACCAGTGGTTCAATTAAATTTCTTCAGCCATTATAATTCCTCGCGTTCGATATCAGCACCAGCATCTACAAGAAGTGTTTAACCATCAATTTGTTCTAATGTAATAACAGATCAGCGTTCGCAGCGTGAATGCTTTTGCGTGACGATGTCTCGTTCAGATTGGACAGTCATTGAACGGTTAATGATATTACCTAATTGTCTTTGTCAGGTTCAGAGTTCAAGGCGAACTCTTTGTTGCAAAATGTAATCTTTGAAATCCTTTAAATGTTTTGACCACACTTACAGTTTTGAGGTTTGAATTTAACCCTCGTAAAGTTAAATTTTCTGTGTGCAGAAGGGCTTGAAACCAATCTGTGGTGCGCCATTACCTAAATGACCTTGCCAAAACCCAGGTCTGCCGGAATCGCAAATGTGGAGTTAACTCTAGGGCGCAATACAATTTGTACAGCTACTTCTTTTTAAGATAATTTACCCAGAACGAATTTTACTAGGTTTCTTCGTTTACTACTTTTAATTACGAATAAGAATTTCTACCGTGACATTTTGTGTCTCGGAACTCCTATTGAATGATTAGTTAATGTTTTTATAACGCACTTTGTTATGAAAATATAAAGTATACACATTATGTGGTGTGTATTCATTATTATAATATTTAACCAGCATAGTATTATAATTTGTCTTGTTCTTGTAGGTGCAGTATATTACAGACATTGCAGTTGTAAGATTCTCATAATGTTGTAAATTCTGGTTCAGCGCAACGATAGTGTGGGCGTTTTAACTGTTATTGGTATAGTTAACTTGTTGCAAGATTACAGTTATTGGGAATCTGAGGCGAGAGCTTGTTTGTTATAATTTAGTAGATAATTTTGTTGTAGGTAGATAATTTTGTTGGTCCAGTACTTGCAAGAAAGCTCACATTGGTCTTTGTCCAATTGATGTGTCGTACCTAAGCTATAAGACTTAACCTCTGCCTTATATAAATAATTCCATAACCCTGACTTAATTATAAATTAATTTACATACTTGTTATAAATTTAATGAATATATGTGCGGTGTAGTAAACATGTTAATTATTTAAATACTCGTTCGATGTCGCCATCGGACCATACCAGTCCGTTCAACACAAACTGAATGGCAATTCTTTACATCACTTTAGTGTTTCCCCCTAGATTGTCAGATAAGGATACTATCGCAATGTTTTGACTTGAAGCAGCTTTTCCTTTTGCATGAAATTGCATGAAACCTGCGTCATGCATGACATGAGCCCTTATCTGATTACCTTTCAATGTTTATATCATGCTACTTGCATTTTATGTTTTTGGTTTTGTACTAATTATCCAACATGGTTACTTGCGCCTTGATCATTACGGATCATTTGCATGTTTTTTAAGTGCTTATTTCGGATTAATGTAAGTTTCGTGAATATTATTCCAATTTAGATTTCTTTTTGTACTGACAATTGTTAAAGAAAATCAAGTAGTGAAAGCAATGACATTTTACTTTTAACAATTTAAAGTTCAATCCGGTAAAGTAGTTTAATGTTCACACGACTGCCCAAACCAGGACAAGGACCCGACAACACACTGAATGCGATCACAATAAGCGGACGTTGCCATAGTGTGCTTGCCAATAATTGTCGCACAGGGCACGGTCACCACAAAATTATAATGAGCCATATTATTACTTCTGATTCGCGTATCGAAAACCGCAGAAATTTGACCCTTACAAATTAAGATCCTGGTTGAGTAAACTTGACATCGCCACAAATAGCTTCCTTCTCGTGGATAATCTTTATTTTTCATTTTTTGCTTTAATGATAGACTGAATGTCTTTTAGACCTAATTGGAATTTATTTAGCAACTTGTTTGTATGCATGTTCATTGGCAAAATGAAAAACACAAAAACAGTGCATTGAACACATTCCTATTCTACTCTGATAAATAAAGACAAGAAGCAATTTATTCTAATACCTAATAATAGATAACTAGGTAACTCTTCTGTAATACTTAAAAATTCTATCGTTATTTTTGTTACTACTAGGAACTTGTATGTCTCAAAAGTTAAGGTGATGCTGCAGCATGAATTATCATGCGACCTCTTTTTCCTAACCACAAAAGTACAAAATTTACAAATAAGAATTCTTAAGCGTGTTAAAATTTTCTATGTAAATTTATTCCTAGTTCTGCCTATATTTAAACAAAACCAGAAGCACTAAGCCACAGATTACTTACACAAGTATTTAGCGTCAGCACACGGCGCTTGATTACTCCATTCCTCGTAATGTCTTGTCTTTATGTTATGGGGCGCCTGGTTGCTCTCATTAGGACTAAACTTAACAACAAAGTACAATATACATAGGTGTACTGAAATAGTGTGAAACATTCATTAGCAACATCCATTTGTTTTCTGGTTCTTTATCTGCTGCCCCACATATCAATCAAAATATAGTTTAAGATATTCAAAAAGTTTTGTAGACAAATATGTGATGACTCCACGAAGATGTATTGGAGTTTCAAATGAGAACAATTAGTAATAACTCCGCTTTACAATTATGTTAATAAAACATTCACGTGTATCTTATTTTTGTTTCAGTCAAAACAGCGGGCGTCGATCAAATGGCTGTTGTCGAAGGCATTCAATAACAGGGTCCCGGAGAACCTACAGGAGCCGCTGTATAGGGATCACGAGGTACGATTGTTATAATTATTAATGTGTGTAATTGTAATTGAGGAGGTAGAATACCGGACAAAGTGATCCCAGGTCTGGAGCATAGCCATGGTGGGTGCTACCGGTGCACTCAAAGATGATAGAGAGAGAGTTCCGAATGTGAAACATTTGACCCATAATGATTTTGCTAATTAAAATTTCCTGTATTTACAGAAGCAATCATAGAAACAATTAGTAATAAAGGTATGACTCCCGGTTCTACTTCCTTAAATTCTGGCTACGTTTCCTATTTCTATCAGAATTCGCGGCCATTCATTTTGTAGCATTGCGGTACTCGCTGATTTGATGCAACCCATATTTTAGCTAGGAAATATTATTGTATCATATTTTGAGAGCCAATAATATTGTTAACCAACTTAATTTGGTTCATAATAGATGTAAATACTTTTTGATAGTTAGATTTAAATTTAGGGTTTCCGATTTTTCTGAAATTTGCTTTCCTCAGTCTTTATTATGTCATAGATCTAAAGGTTAAATTGTACTATTGACCACTTAAGACCTGATATTACAGTTACATTTCACCAACTAGACACACGTCAGTTACGTGTCATCACCCTGCGATATTTCTCACGTCCAATTTCACTACAATTGTATGTATGTGAACATTGTTTAACGCCGGTTTGTTTGTTTGTTGTCTTATTAAGAAGTGTTAGCTCATTTGAAGAATGCTGTACGCGTTGAAATTGTCGAACGGGTTACAGTTGATGTTGTGTGTTCCTTTTATTATGACATAGGTACACGGAGATTTTGATACTTTTGAGCCGTGGCTCTGTTTAAGTGTGGGAAATATGGGTGATTTATTAGTAGAGGCCCGAGATGCTCTCTATAACATAATTTGCTTTTTTTTATTAGCAAGTAATGTATAAGTATAAAACATTAGTGACATCTTAATTTTCAATATAGGTGATTAATCTTTTTACACCTACAGTAAATTGAAGTCAGAATTGTCGTATTCCATATTGAAACTGATCGGGGCTTATACCTGAGACTGGATCTAATGATGCACCCAAAAAGCAAATTCATTACAACTGCCACACTGGCAAAATAATTTTGATAATATTTCGAATTCATTAATAGTTTCAAGGTTATACAACGGGGATATCGTATCTAGAACGCGCCATGTTCAAACAAGATAGGTTAAAGTTAAATCCCTTCGCGATGTAAACATAGATAAGGGGACACGATCTCATTCATCTTGACATGCGATCCCTATGTAAGCACACGAAGCTTACTGTGGTAACTAAGCTTAGGTTTTCGATGTAAATCTCCTAGCCTATTTGAATTTACTGATGAAAGTCACAACTTTTTACTTTAGCGAATGTATTTTTATTATACCCCTCCAGGAAAGAGGCGTGATTTTATGTATGTATTTTTCGGATTGGAGATCTATAATTACTCGTGGCCAAACTTTGATCCATTTTCACGGATCTTCTTATGCACAGCCTATGATTATTATTTATTGGAGGGAGGTCAAAATGTTTGTTCTTAAAGTTTCACATATTAGTTGTGTTGATGTTCTGGATTTTCAATTTTGACGGTCTTCGGAAGTCTTAAATAATCTGGGAATGAAAAAACAAATAAAAGTTACGATTAAGTGTGCCGTAAAGTATATGAGACCGCCTACTCGTTTCGTCTGCAAGCAATAAATTATTTATAATGTAAATACACGTCTAATGAATGATATATGTTTATCTCGGGATGTTTTCTCCGGGAGTAGGTATCATTTATTCTTCGTTTGTTTACTGAATCAATCAAATGTTATTGAGCAATCGCGACTTGGCGTTTGAATACAGACTCTTATTGCACCCATTAGACTTGCTCAATGAACAATATTTTAATTCGGTTGAGAAATATGACCGAAATAGAACAAATGGTCTTAAATACTTATTGGGAAATGTTTAATATTTTCAATCGAGTAAGATTTATTTCCAACTATGTAACGTACTACTTTTAATACCACAGAATTAGTTCAGATATTTTCATTAAAGCAAAAATTTTAATTCACAGTGTTTAGAGTATCGTCTCATTATTCACACCACGTATTCAAATATAACAATATTCTCATAAAAGAAAAGTTATTCTGACGATGTGGTACTTAACACAACTTGACAATAAAATGCTACTTCGTGATGAAGGAATAGAGAGATAAGTTTAATAACACTATGTTATAAAATATAAATCTTCAATTTCGTGCGCAAATCTTACGTAAGTAACTAAGTTTTTATATGCCTGGGTTTTATTTTCAGAGACCGTCTGTTCTGTAATATTTCAAGTTTCAGTCGGCTTGGTTTTATAAGTCTCCTTAGTTATTCTTTAGATTGTTTCCCTTATACTTTTATACTCTAACTTCACCAAGATCCAAATGAAAATTAATTTAGCATGCATCTTGTTTCATAGACAAATTGGGCCATAAATTGATTTATTTATGGCCCAATTTGTCTATGAAAAATTTCTCATTTTATGATATCAATCGGCCCGGCCACCTTCATCATTATCAGCAATTACAAATTAAAATACTTATATCTACTTTAGGTATGAGATTTTTTTATATACACTGTTAGCTTTGAACTAACTCAATATACAGTTATAAATGTTTTTTTGTGTTTATACTTCTCTGATAACACAATTACCTCATTGCCCTTGAAATAAAGCCGGTTATATCATCAGGTTTAGCTGTAGGCTTTATATTGATCCGGACGATCCATAGTAACGTGGGGTTGGTACGAAGTCACGCGAGTATCGAAATTCAGTGCGAAATTTGTTCTTGGGAGTGTCCTATGCCATCATACCGGTGACTAGTGTGCTATCCGCTATCAGAATATAGGTGACATTTGCGTGTGTGAAATCAACATTATGATTCAGAAATGGAGGAAGATAGTAAGACATTGTAATGGAAAATTGATTGCAAGAAATTGTAAATTCTTTGTGGAACCTTTTAAAATCCGATATTTAATGTAAATTTGCAGAAATTACAGGAATGAAAGTACTTAGCTTCTTCCCAATCTAAACGACTTATTCTTTAAAAATATATATTTCTTTTACGCTCGAGTGAGATAGGTGATGTTTTTTTATACTTAATTATTTTTTTTATTTCGTGCAAATATCAATGGGGTTGGTAAGGGATATGCATTCGACCTAGTTATTATTTCTCAGATTGTAAATCACTCACATGTTGTTTTGCAGACCCCAAGCTTGAAGGCGATAGCTGAGAATGTAATCGAAAACATGTTATGATAAGAGAGAGGTGTGGGTCTGTAGAGTCCCTTGCTTTCTATCTAGAAAACCATGTTGAGCTATATATGTAAGAAATGCTTTTAATAGGTCATTAAACAGTTAACCAATTATTAAGACTGTAAGAAGGGCGGTTAACCTAGTTGTATGTGGAACTGGTGCCCGTAAACTTGCTTCTGGAGCTCTAATTACTAGTTTCCCAGAAACGATTAGTGTTTGTTTACGGATGTACAACAAAAATGATGATGTAACAGGTTCAAATCCCATGGTCCAGTGGTGCACTTTGTGCAAGTCTCTAAAGCAAATGATGATGATTTTAGTTTTTTTATTAAATACTAAGGTTTTAAATTAAAAAGGACGAGCTATATTCTACAGATTACAAATGAGACACCCGCTTAAATATTATCGTTTAAAGCAACTTTTAGAAATACTTTAGTAAATATTATGGTAATAAAGTTTTTCTTTTATAATCATCTGCATAATGATGACGATATATACAAATAAATCTCTCGAACCAGATCTGGCCAATTGTAAGGGAGTAAGCAAACAAAAAATCTGGCACTTATCGTATATGCTAAATTTCTTTTGAAAAAAGCTTCGTTTAGCAAAAACTGAAAATTATTATAAATATTGGATCGATATTTCCTGAGAATTCCCGAGTTCAATGCTTCCACTCCAGTCTTGTTCACTAAATTCTCGGAATTCTTAATAACTGTAAGATGATATATATATATGGTGAATACTGTAAGATGATAGGAAGCTAAACTTAGTAATAATAGGCTTAATAAACACTTGAACTTTGGTAAATACAGCCTGTCACCAAATTGATATCTCGGAATGTCACTGACTCCTACGTCCATTCTATTGTTTCGTTCATTCTAATTCTCAAGACGTTATTACACCAATTTGGTTTTAGTACCATAGGGTTCAGTTGTATTAAATAATTTTTTTTTAAGTTCTTCGATAATAACCTCAGGAACTCATAAGTACTCAATAAATCTCAATAATAACACTTGATCTGTTGTAAATTGTATTGATCAGCATTTTATTTTCCAATCGGGACGAACCTATTACGAATTCAATTTTAAAAGTAGTAAAGACCAAATTGCCATCTCGTCTAGTTTCACCGGGGCAAATATAGGATCGTCGTTCCGTAAAAATAGTCTGTGCAGCTTCCGCCTTCGGGTAACCTGTGATCTTTTGTTCTTTTCACTCGCAATATATGGTACGGGTACGACCTGCTAGGAAAGATTTCTTTAGGAACAAGCAACACTAGCCTATGTATAACGATTCATTGAAAGTTTTTAATAATTAACTGCACTGCAATATTGCCAGTGGTTGGAGGCTATATATGCGTTAATCTTTTATTTTATTTTAAATTCTTTTAAATTCTCTCAACCTGGCACATAATTTCCTTACGTTCTATATAAAGAGTGAAAACGAAATGAGTCGTAAAACCTATTACAATATTATGTTTTTGATCATTTTCATTAATAATTTTACGATCGAAGAAACATTTCACTTTTTTCGGTTTAAACTACTTCTACAGTTCTTTTTATTCAAATGGCGAAAATTTTTTCCACGAGTCGACAAACGTTTTTTACAGCAGAAATAGCATTAAAATGTATTGTACTCACAATGATCGTCTCGCGATTTTTCTCACGTTTTTATCATTCTGTGGTGTCGCCGTCAGGCTTTCGATCAATGAGTCAACGGCAGCATTTCAATACGACACTGACTCAATGATCTCAGGCTGTATCGCTCTATACTTATTGTGAATCATTGTCTTGCTAATTAATTTATAATGGTGAATGGTACGGTGATACTTTGTTCCTCTAATAGTTAAAATTTAATACAAGGAAGACTTCAACAGTTTGTTTGATCTCTTTTTCATTGTTTCAGCAATTCTTTAAACTTGTTTATTTTAGTTATAATCAAACTGTATATTGCATTGTACTTACTTACAACTGGACTGGTGTTATATTTGAAACATCATTAAGTTTCGTTAATTATGTGTTAGCTACACATTATTATACCGAAGAAATAAAAACATGATTCTCCGCATACGCATCAGACTTAGAAATCTCAGGTCGAAACGACAATAGTTGGTGGAGTTGATATTTTTTCGCTGGCAACAATGCCTTCGAGATGACCAGTTCATTGTAAAGGTTGTAAGTGTGAGATGTCAAAACAAGAAACAAAACAAAAGGACGTTGTGTCGTCTGCGTGTCGGGTCAAGGAGAGGGGCGCCGTCTCGGCGGCTTGCGTCTCTATATACAGTACATTTCAAGAACCTACGTGAATGTATCTAAGTTTTCCACCCTAATGGAAAACTTAATAAATTAAAAATCTTCTTGTATTGAGAATTTGAATGCGCTTCATCATCTACCTGATGGTAAGCATGATTGAGTCTAATTGGTGCACGCAAAATCAAATAATGCGCATTGTAGTTACGCAACAGAGAAGCGGGGAGAAAATTCTTTGATTGTTGATCAATAGACGAAGTAAATATAATTGAAGACACTGCAGAATATAATAATATGAACTATCAAGATAAGGTGTGATTTGTGTTCTAGACGATTCATTAAGAATTTATTTACTCAACATGCAGGTTAATTTTCTGTACGTTTTTCACCACTGTCATCTCGTTTTCTAAATCTTTAATCAGTATTTCAGTTCCTTCCTTTTTCCCGCAAAGATATATTTGTAGACTGTCATTGTTTAAATTTACTATACGAATTATGTTGCGTGCCTCAAATATAAATTGGAATTTTCACGCGAGTGTGTTTTTGTTACACTTGTGTTTATGTATAAGTGTTATCTTTTCATTTAAATTTAGGTTAATTAAATTTGCTTTTTCTTTCTTGTTTCAAACAACAAATGTTGTAACAAGGATTTCCTTTTCTTAAATGGGTTTTATTTATTATATTAAATTTTGGTTTACAAACAATAACATTCTGTTATATGACAATTCCGATAAACATCTCTAAACTCTACAACCGCTCTGCTACACGACACTTAGTAGACTTACGTGAAATTGTATTATTAATGGTTTCTTCAGCTATTAGTAGAACGTGCGCTGTTATATCTGCTAAAATGTCAACGACCCCCAAATGCAGCGGCATCATTTTAGTTCAAGGCGAATGGATTTAAACTCCATCCATCTAATCTTAAATTTAGCGGTTTCCATTAGGGAAATGAATTGAGGTTATGCGCCGCGTTTTAATGTGTTACTTTCGAACCGTGTCGGAATATTTCCGTCGTCACTGATGCTGGCATGCATCTAGCATCTAGTTGCATTCTCGGCATTCTTGCCCCGGTCGGGTCAAGGCTTCTTGTGTTCCACTCGGTCATTGAGCATTCCACGGAATCATTAGTGGTGATATCTACATCTTCATAAGTTTTTACATCGTTCCACTATTTAATCCTTATGCTATTTTATTAGCAGTTAAGATTTAGATCTTCAGACCAACTACCCAGCTGATTATAAATGAAATTTATTTATTTATTTGTCAAACAGAAATAAAAAAGAATATTGCCAAAATAACATTTGTCAAAAATTTTATTTAAAATGAGGATGGAATTTTTATTTTTCAAACATATAACGATGGATATTTCTAAATATGTATATCTTATTTTTGTCTTGTGAAGGTCTTAATTTTAATGTGTATAAAATCTCAACTTTTTAGACAATAGTTGATTACTACAAGTATTTATATAGTAAAGTGATAAACCATTCAAAAGAGGCTTGAGTGAATTTTTCATGTTACGCCCTAAACACTGCCATATAAAAACAGTTATAAAGATACAATAACTTAAGCTTCACAACTTGTTGTGATTTGACTTCGCCGTCAATGAGATGGTAATGTGTGTCATGACGATTTCGCAGTCAAACCTGTTTTATTGATTACATTATGAATATAAGTACCACTAATCGGTTTCCCTCTCCACATGTCATCATAATATTAGAATATTTTTTTTTAATTTCATTCGATTTGTTACCGCTTCTTTTGCACTGACGCTTTGGAAGCGGCATTAAACTATGTTGTGAAACCAAAAACCAAACCATTATTTCTTCGCTCCTAATAGTTGCAGCGTGATGTTATATAGCCTGAAGCCTTCCTCGATAAATGGTCTATTCAAAACACACAAAAATAATTTTTCAATTCGAACCAGTGGTTCCTGAGATTAGCGCGTTCAAACAAACAAACTCTTCAGTTTTATAATATTAGTATAGATATGAAGTATCCTATAGTAATAAATAAAAATTTTGAATTTGAATTTTAAAAATAATATTATAAGATTTTATCAATATACTGAAGTACCTACTTGTTTAAGATGTATGTAAATTCATACGTGATCGGGTTTCAATTGAAATTGTATTGAAAGTTTCCATTGAATACAATACACAGCCATTTATGAATATGGCTTCATACGTAACTTTGTTTTACCTTACCTTGTATGTGAATATTTTCCTCTTGGTATACATAGATGTTTGATGATATGACCTTATGAATAAGAATTATATCTTTATCAGTAGAGCTAGAACCATTTCAATGATTTAAATCTGACGGCTCTGTAGAGGTTCTGTCTATGCTTGGATTGGATTTTGGTATCAGTCACTTTATTAGCCTCACATATAAACGAAGTTTCCGCTTGTACTCGTAATATTTTCAAAAATTGCCCTCACACATTCAGTGGTGTCGGTCAAGTGAATCGTTCTCCACATACGTATACATATAATCACGTCTATATATCATATATCATATCCCTTGCAGAATAGACAGGGCCAACAGTCTTGAGATGGCTTATAGGCCACGTTTAGCTTTTTGGCTTAGTGATGGAATTCAAGATTACATAGATTCAAATAGTGACTGGTTGCTAACCCATCGCCTAAAAGAAGAATCCTAAGTATATTCTTTATCTGTTTAATAGCTCTTAGTCGCCTTTTACGACATCCATGAATCATCTTCAAAATTTATTGAAATCTTTATCTTTTCTTTATATATATAAAATTCTCGTGTCACAATGTTTGTCTCCGTACTCCTCCGAAACGATTTACCGATTTTAACCAAATTTTGCATGCATTTTCAGTAGGTCTGAGAATCGGCTAACATCTATATTTCATACCCCTTAGTATTAAGGGTTGTCCACCCTTAAAATTTTTTTTACAATTCTATACAAATTTTTATTTTTTATTTATGTCGCATTAAAGAAACCATTCAACCCTAAATTTATACCCTTCTATAACCAACCCCTATTTTTCAATAATCATTTTAGTAATTTAATCATTTTTCATCACTGGTCGATAACTGATCAATCGTTATTTAATATTATTTATATGGCAAAACAACGTTTGCCGGGTCAGCTAGTGATATTTATATAAATGGTATCCCCATTTATATAGTAGGGGTGAAACATAACTAATGATACCCGTTCACCCTGCCACCACCGGCGCACCCATTTGTTGCGTTTGCACCGTTAAAAACGTTGACGTAATGTTGACTCGCTGACATTTAATTTCGCTGCTTAGTGAAAACTGTGACGCAATCTGTAGATTGACTGCATCATCAGAAATAAGTACAATGTCATCTAAAAAGCCTACGCTTTTAAACTTTGCATCTTATCAATCTTCTCAATTTGTTGACAAAGATCTCTTTATATGAAATTAGGTACCTGTATTCTAATATAAAAAGTAGGAATATAGGCTTCATTTGAATCCCAATTCTATCATTAAGCCAAACAGCTGAACGTGGCCTTTCAGTATCTTTAAGGTTGTTGGTTCTGTCTACCCCGCAAGGGATATAGACGTGATTATATGTATGGGTTTCATAAAAAATGTATAGTAACAGTATAACACTCGTCTATGTACATATTAATTTTTGAAACGAATGGACAGTATTATCTAATTATTTGCAACCTGATTATTGTTTACGAAGCGCTTTACTTTATGAAAAAAAAATGCCACTTTGTTGATTTTATTAACATCTACGTTGTTGATGTTAATAATGCCACTTTGATGATCTGTGTGCTTATTTATCTATCTTTTGCCTATATTTTAGTCGCATTTTACGACATCCATGGAATGTATATGGAGTGGTTCTATTCTAAAGTGCTGAAAACCACATCAAATATTTAAACCGTTGCAAGGTTTTGAAAAACTTTTGAAAAACATTATTGTATTGCTATTTAGCAATACAATAATATAAAATAATGTTGGTCAAAAGTTTCCAAACAATAAGTGACATTTAAATTTCAAACCTGAGTGAATCTTGTAAAATCACCGATAGGCAGGCAGGTGTTATCAGGCATTCGACGTCTGCGGTCGAGCTAGACTTTCTGCTGACATTTTTGTGGTTTGCCTTCAATGTTTCCAACTTAAACCACAAATGGGATTGGGAATTTAATATGTTTTAACTTTTGTTCGTTTCCGATATAGTATATACTATCAGCACAAGGCTTTGCTAAGTATTTAATTGAAAACGCCCCCACATTACCTGACAAGTAAAATTGTACAGTCCATAGAACGTTGTTCCCAGTCTTAAACACAACTTGGTAAAGAGTGTAATTCAATATGTACCATACAGTAAACACACGATACTTATGTAGCGGGAGCGATGATTAGGCTCAACTGCCACCAAAGGGAAGATCTACCGCCAGGCTAGGTCTTATGCCTGGGGAACCGACGATGTTGAGTCGGAGATTGTATTTAAGCTCCGTGAAATCTTTGTAATCGCGATTTAGATTCTTCGCTTCGCTATTGGCTGAGCGCGTGAATTCCTTCGCTATGATTGACAGTTTACATGTGACGTAATTGATGACGCCACACTTTTAAAATCTTGATTTGCTTGGAATTCCTATCACTCAAATTTTGTGGATATCAACTCTATTAGCTTAGCTCTTTGTTGCCACTTTGTTTCATAAGACTCTTATGTCCACAGTCCAATGCCTTCTCGAGATCATTATAGATTAAAATGATAAAACAGAAGCTGCTTAGTGTAAGAAAAATAGGTCATGACATTGGTCCACTTTCAACACGATATTAAAAGTCGGGCGAACCGCCTTTTGTCCTCATACTGCAATCTCGCTGCGGGTTGCATTTATTTCCCAGATATTTGCACCAACTGTCTCTGATTAATACTCTTCTCTATCGGCCTTTGTGCAAGCGATTTACTCTGAAATACTCATATCGTCTTACCTGAAAATTCTTTGGGCTTCTAACGTTTTCATTTGCAATGCAGTGTTTTCGAGTTTCGAGAATTCAATTTCGAGATTTGCTTTTGGAAGTTTGTAAATACGATAGGCTTGGGATTCTATTTATGAGCTAGCAACCAGTCACTATTTAATACAATTCTATAATTAAGCCTAACAGCTAAACGTGGCCTGGCTAACCCGCAAGAGATATAGACGTGATTATATGAATCAATGTAAATAGCAAAAAATATGAATTACTATTAGAAAATAGACGAGACTGAAGTACGCTCAACTTACTCCTCTGAAAAAACAAATGCTAGAAGAGAGGAAAATATGTGTAAATAAAAAAAAAACACTCAAGCATTTTTCTCTCATTCTTCTAGGACCAAGAGCACCTCAAGCCTCCTATAGTGGGGGGCTTAGCGAATGCGGAGCTGTACTGCCTGGCGCTAGCCAACATGTATTCAGATCCGAACTACCACAGCCTGAACCACTGGAACATCCTCCAGACGCTCGCGAGGAAGGGAGTCCACGTACCAGACCCGCCGGACTGCGCGCTCACGGAAACTGTCCTCATTCAGACCAACCCCTTGAGAATGGTGAGTAACACCTTCTTATAAGACACACAATCATCACACAACATCAAAAAAAAGAGACACAATATCAAAGATTCTTTGCCTACTAATAATAATCTACAAATTTAAGGAGGCGGAACGCTCTGAGCTAAGTCGTAGGCGAAATTTGGTTTCTGGAATGTACATTTTACTTATAATTTTTTATATTGTGATATTTGGGCGTTGGTCGCCTAAGACTAACCCCTTGAGAATGGTGAGTAACACCTTCTTGTACGAGTAAGACACACAATCTCAACTGCTACAAAATTCTTAACACGTTCCCGTTTGCGCACTCACGAAAACGGTCCATATCAGACTTACCCCTTGAGAATGGTAAGTAATACAGTTTTTTCAGACAAACACATACTAGGGTTTCAACAACTTTAAAAAGCGTGTGTCGGTTAAACAGTCATCTGACCAAAGGTCTATAAATTGAGGAGAAAGAGTAATGTAGAGCGGAATGAGTAGAAAAAATACATAATATCTTGTCTTTCACAGACCACCGGCTCCGAAGCCAACGGCTGATTTTGCAATCTAATGAACCTCGATTATAAATAACATTCATTGTATTTGTTATATAAATACATAAATATAATTTGTATTTTAACTCTACGTTATTCTAATATGATTTTTTTTGTATTCGAAGTATTGCAACAATAGCAATAAATTCTTGCCCTCATACTGGGATTAAAATTAATATCGACAGCGCGACTAATCGACTACCTACTTTATGGGTCATAAATATTACGCGTAGGTGTGTTACATACCTAAATTAGAAAGATAACATTGACCACATTCTGTTGACATGCTAAAAATCAATAGAAAGGTCAATGTGAATCAATATAAACGATATCTTATCTATGTATTACTATAATAAACATTTGTGTAGGTAGTATGTAAACAAATGAATTAGGTAAGTATTTTATTGATAAAAATTAATCTGATTTTTTACATAATATTTATATTTCTAATGTTTTTATCGGAATTGCTTCTTTTTGGTGACACTGATGAACACCTTTCATCTGGTTATGTGATTTCAGATTTATTTAGTCCGTGAGAAAGCGATTCAGTAGATATTGTTTCTGCAGACGTAATTGAAAATGCTTTATAATTTCCTTATAACTCGCATCCTGTCACGTAATATTGTTAAACGTCCAACTAATTTCCAAAATGGTCCAAAAGCAAAACATAAGATATGACAAAATGCTGTAGCTACAACCTTAAATTCTTTTACCAATTTTAATTGCACAAGAAAAATGTACTTCTAAATAACTAATTTTTAGTGATTTTTTTATAGTTGTGAACTGTATGTACTACGATATATCAATTTACTTGATTGTTATCACACTTTTTGGAAACACGACACGACACTGGTCAGGCTATATCGAAATGTATTTTTCGTATTATAATCAATGTTAAAAAATAAGTAATTCGCAAATTTTCCATGGGGTTTGTTATGCCACGACTCGCTAGACAGACTCTACACACGAAACTGAATTAATGAGACTCCGAATCTAATCGATAGACATAACTTTTCTCTCTTCCAGAGTGCACACATGGCAGTCATAGAAGCACTAATGGTGCTTTACGCGCGGGAAGTAGTCACATTGGATCGCGTGTCGGCGGCGGCGCAGCGGTTCGGCACTAGTCAGCCGCTGGCCGCGCCCAGCAATGTGCCGCACGAAGACGGGCTCCTGTGCTGGATCAACGCGGCCTGTGCGGCTCTCAACAAGGCCGAGGTGAGATACCATCATATAGAATACTGCCCCATTTCTATGGAAGAGATTCGCCTACAGTTTTTATGAGAGTAAATTTTTTAAACCTTATTATTCGGCGCTAGTCAGCCTCGGACTGCGCCCAGCAAAATTTACTGCACGTAGATTGACTCCTTTTGTGGATAAATCTTAAAGAATCACATCTTACACAGAGGAACTGTTTGGTCTGCAAACAAAACTTGAATAGCTTAATTATTGTCGTGTATTTTAGTTTCGTTCAGATTCTATTTTCTCCTAACTCACCTCTTGGGTCATCCAGAGATAAAATTTGGGTGTTCCTATTCTATTCTCCCAGAAACCACACGGCCAAGTGCTCTTCTGATTAGATTTATTCATCTCATCATATCATTTTTAATTCCAGGAGGACCCCTCATCCCACGTGCCAATGGTAACGAACCTGCAAGAACTGTGCGACGGCACGGCGTTAGCTGCCCTCATCTCCTTCTACTGTCCCGAAGCATTGCCACGGAGTTCCGTCCGCGTGGGTCGCATGGCGTCCATACAGGACTGTCTCCACAACCTGATGCTGGTCTACGAGTTCTGTCGGAACTGTTTGCCTCACAACGTGTTCCATATGATGCCCGAAGACGTCACGTATATGAGGGGGTGAGTGTCATTGGTCGCTTATTACAATGGTATAATCGGTACTTTTAGACCTTGGTCATTGGACGCGTGGGACGCATGGCGTCCATACAATACTTCCGGCACAATCTCATGCTAGATTACGAGTTCTGACAGAACTGTTAGCCTCACAATGTGTTTCATATTATAATGCCGTAGGGCGTCACTTATATGAGGGGTGAGTGTCATAGTTCGTTTAAAAGGTTCTGAAAATAATCAGAAGGAAAGTCGATCTAAAAAAACAGCGGACTGCAGTTGTTTCAATAGGTACGTCTATGGACGAGCCAAGACTGACTCCCTCCCCCCATAATTATTTAAGGAGAGATTCTCCTTCAATTGTAGATATAGTTAAAATCCTTACCTAGTGCTTGTGCCGACCTTCTTGGGCTGTATTTTATTTTTATGGGGCTCTAGTTGTAACAGTGCTGATTGCATTGGGGTTTTAATGGTAACTAACGATACTTTCATTTGATTTCCAGATCAATGCGACAAAATTTAATAGCAATGCTGGCAGATCTCTTCAATATGTTAGAAGTTCACCCTGTCAAAGCAGTCAAACACCCAGGCAGCGGTGAGTACGACCTACCCAACTTGTCCGTATTATATCCCAGTATTGCATGTCAAATTATACATAATGGGAGTATGTGGTCATAATATCAAAGATTCTTTGCCTACTAATAATATAAATCTACAAATTTAAGGAGGCGGAACGCTCTGAGCTAAGTCGTAGGCGAAATTTGGTTTTTGGGATGTACATTTTATTTATTTTTTTTTTATATTAAATATGCTATTGTGATAATTGAACGTTGATCGGAATAAGTGCTAAATAAAATTGTGAAAATAATTTTCAAACTACCTAATTGTAATGTGCAATTATTATTTATAAAATTATAGATTGTAGCTCATTTCATTTCGCTGATAAATCAGATAGATAGAGTGGTGGTTATGATGAGCCCTAACATAATATCGGTCGTTAGTAAATTATTTTCAAAATATTTAATTTGACTCGTTTTCCAACAATTCCTTAAAAATGTACATGTTTGAGGTAAGTGGAGTAAAGAAATATTAATAGCTTTTATCCGCATAACGTTTTCCTATAATATTGTCACCCTGTCTTGCTTTGCGGTTTGCGTATCCTACACTATAAAGTCGGGGTGCTATTTTTCAACATTTCAGCTTACTCAAAACTGGCGAGACATTTATTTTTATTTCGTATTGAATGGTTATCCGCCTCGCCGTTTGAGTGAGTATATATGAGAATAGTAACCGAGATCTTGAATGTGCTTTAAAGCCTCATCACTTAAAAACCTTCAAAGGAATTCCGCGGGCCGATAACTTCCAGGTAAACGTTTTACATGGTAAAAAGCCAAAACCCAACCAAACCTTCGATTACATTCTAAGCAGTATAACGAGAGATAATTGGTCTTATAACAGAGACTTGGTCAGTGAAAAGTTTAGGAAAGTATTTGAAATTTTTCAGGTTATGAAATTAAGATAAGGCAGGGTGACGTGATAGGTTTATTATGAAAAATCTGATAATTAAACGGACTGTGGTCGGTTCGTTTTAAAACAGTTGAAGAATGATTGTAAACTTACGAGTTACCATTGTAAGTAAAAGTAACAAATTTTGATTAGGTTTTTCTATTTTACAAGTCAATTAAATATAACTGAAATATTTGATTGGTTGAAAGTTACATTTATAATATAAATTATAAATGTTTAAAACTCAAAAATTCTCATTGAGATGTCCGAAATGAAATATTCGAATTGTAAATGTCCCTCCCCCAATAAAATGTCATCACTGCACCGCCGGCGTAATATTTAACCACGTACAGTATTACCACTTTCATGAGTTACACCTACCTACGTGCCCGCGCAGAAGTCTTATTTTTGTACGAAGCAAAAATATTTAAGCCTATCAGATCGCGCCATTTGAATATTATGAACGAGGATAGCAAGAGCCATTTTGTTTTCGAATTCGAGTTTAACGTATTTGTAATAAGGTCGTTATTTTATTGAGTTTTGCTCCATTCAGCGGCCGTCGAACATTGCCAAACATGCGACACATTTAAACGTGGTAGTACTGTAATAAGTTTCTAAAACCGAGCCCCGGTGGCGGTGTGACGCAGCGTGCGCGGCGAGCAACGAGCACGGCGTGCGCCACAAGCGCTGCCTGCCGCCGCCGCCGCCCGCGCCCATCCCCGACCTGCGCGGCGCCGACGATAACCTGCCGCCATTCGCAGGTACTTACCGCGTCGCGTGCTTGCAATATAGACTGCGTTTTGTTTGCACCTCGCTGGCGTATGTTTGTTTGTTTGTTTGAAAATACAGTGTAGTGGTCGGCGTAAGTGATGACAGTGTGCCGCCATTTGCAGGTAACAGGATATTATGATTTATCACGAGATGACCAACTAAAGAATTATATGAACTGCGCGGAATTTCTTGTTGCGTATTGAAATCTAACTTTAACTTAGCAAAAATAAAAAAACATATCAATGTATTATGGTGCTGCCATCTAGTGGCAAGTACAAAATGAGTGGAAATATTAAAAAAGCGCTAGACTTTTTTGTCGTTCTTTATAAGTTTGGCGCCACGATATCGCATTTCAGCGAGGTGTAAACTTAATTCGGCTATGTTGTACACGACGTTCTGTGTTTTTGTTGTGTTGTATCACCGTTTGTGTTCCGTTTTTGAAATGTAAGTTTTTTTAAGTGAGGGTATTAAATATATTTGACTTCTTTTTGTAATGGTTTTATTTAAAGACTGGCCTCGTGAAATCTTGTCTTAATAGGTTTTAAGGGATGTATTATGATGAAATGTATGCTTTCGTTTATAGTTTTGAAATTTAAATAAATAAAAAAAATTCTGCTAGTTTTGTGGGCATAAAAAGTACATAAATTGAACCAGCTAGCCGTTTTCTAACTCTATAATTTTGTCAAGGGTGATCTCTATACTTGAGTCTAGTTTACTAACTCTATAATTTAGTCAAGAAGATCGTATAATTTAGTCAATGTACTGGGCTAGTGACTATCTGAAGAATTAGCCACCTATTAATATCTTAATTACATACCCACAAAAAAACAAAATGTTATTTTGTGTTAGATAATAAATTTTATTTCTTACGCAATACGAAAATGCACCCAATCAATAACCTATACTCAAAAAATCTGTACGCGTTCTTTGTCTGTATGACGTTCATTGGACCAATTATTATCAATGTGGTATTTTTTTTTTCTTTTCGTTACTTAAAACGAACTAAAATGAAATTGGAATGATTAACTTTCAATGTTGTGTATAATAAAAACACAAGCCGGGGTGTTCTTTTGTTTTTTTTTTTATTTTATTAACTGTTTTTGTTATAATTAATTGTTTATTATTGCGTAATTTTGTGGTTTTTTTTTTTTGTTGTGTTCAATCTAACTTCTCTATTTTCACAGTGTATTTGTATTCAACACTAACTTTTATGTTACTAACACGCTCTGCTTTGATATTATAAATATTTAACTGCTTTATAATAACACTTTCTATATTTTGGCATGTGGTTGAATAACAAGCTTTTGGCACTAACGGAGTCATTGATTTATGCCCCCATGACTCCCTATACTATGTCAGCTTTATTGTATTAGTTTTTAATGATAATTTGTATTCTGTCTAGATCTCAGTGTTAATCGTGAGTATGATATAGATGTTTTTATTAAGTTGCATTTTGAAGTAGAATTTTATATTATTTTCTAGATAATGCGTAAGTAATTTCAGTTCGATCAGATGGAAGCTAATGAAGTTATTTTTTTTATTGATGTCGTTATGCAATACATTGTTATGCTACTTTAATAGAATTTATATAGTGTTATTACATGTATCTGAACAAAATTTCTCCTATTTGCTAAGTAAGGGAAAAGAAATGGTCGCCCGAATATTTTATTCTGAAACCTGTGAATGGTCCTTGTTTATGATGTAACTAAAAATTTTATATTATGATTATCTATTACCGGCCTATTATATTTTATATTGTACCGGCTAAAAACTTTAAATCTATTCGTCGTTGTTCTATTTTATTTGAACCAATTCAGATATCGCAGATTTCGGGAAAGAATGATTTTCCTTCGCAAGTGGGAGAAAACTAAATGTTTGTTCGATCGTACAGTCGAGGCCAGATACTCTACCATCAATTCGTATAGATCGTCCTATCGGAGCTTTCTGCCCTGCACGACTGTACAACAGACTTCCAGTAGGTACATTAATTCACCAGTGCCGTGTGATTCCCAGCGGGCCGTTCGCCGTCGGCGTGCGGCCGGGCGCGCGTGGCGGCGCTGGCGGGCCGCTCGGCCTGCTCCACGCCGGAGCGGCGCAGCGCGAGCCCGCAGCGGGACGAGTTCGTGGTGCACCGCGGGCGGGCCGTCACCACGCTGGCCTCGCTCGCCAGGAGGGACGATGACGGTATATATGTTTTATGATTCTTTAACTGATCGTCAAGTCATAATACTCATTGTGTAAGACCCGATTGTGACCTGTCTGACCTCTCTGTAGAGTCCTGTGATCACGATTCTGCAAGTCAGGTTGTCATACGAATCGAATACTTCTCATTTCACCTTCACGACCCTGCAAGACTTGATTATAGTTACATATTATTAGCAGCCTTAAAGTAGGTGGTTTTATCTCATCGTAAGAACATGGATTATCATTAGAACAAATGAACGTAACTTTACCTGCCTTTTTCACTCAAATTCTGATTGTCTTAATAATCAATCATCAAAGTGCTATGACACAAATATTGATTGACAGATAAATTGCGAATCACAGCAACCAAACTAATAACTAAAGTATTTTTTGCCAATAGCGTCATCAGACACCCCCCCACACGTGGCGGCGGGGCGTCCGTCAAACTGGGCGGAGTCTCGCGAGTCGTACGCGGGGAGGCGCTCCCGAAGGAGTTCCATATCTGACGACAGCCAACTGACGGTGGAGAACTTCGGCGGCTCCCAGGACCGGCTCCACTTCGCCGGCAGGAATCCGGAGAAGGAACTGGCTACCGTAGCCAACGTCAGGAAGATATCCGCTCCCACAGGTTATATATATTGCTTTCATAATGGTTTAAACTCCGCGGCGTGTGTGAAAACCGATGAAATATGTGAGCCAAGTTCTTTATGAGGGGAAATTTAAAATCAAAGGCATATTGCACTTCCTAAGTAAGGAATGACTCAAAAATTTAAACAAGTCCAGTTACGCACTAGAAGTGAAAAATATTAGTATACTTATATTCTCAAAAAAACAATTAATCAACCCAGATATGAAAAAATAGGTAATTAAAAAAACTTATTAATATTAGCAAATTCTATAAACACGTAATTTGAACATACTTAGGCAATTCATACATACATATAGTCCCGTCTATATCCCTTGCCGGGTAGACAGAGCCAACAGTCTTGAAAAGACTGAAACGCCACATTCAGCTGCTTTATGATGGAATTGAGATTCAAATATTGATAGGTTGTAAGCCCATCGCTTACATTAGGAATTCCATATGAGACACTATATTAATGCACACAATTTTACATGGTCAAATTCAAAATAACCGCGTCTAATAAATTCTAATGACATTGACATATGTTACACTGTCCAAGCTCTCAAAAACACATTTACCAAAATTCACCTCATAAAATCATTACGTTCACGGTCATCGCGTGAGAGCAAACTATTCGCAGTGGGCGCGGCTGCAGACAGCCTACACTTCATTTTAATTAAATTGTAGTGTCACATGTCGCTTTAAACCTGTATGTTCTTTATAAAGAAATGTTTGAAATATAATTTTCGTAATAAAAAAGACAAATCTAGTGTTGTTTTTTAGTCATGGCGCAGTTGAAACGCTACAGATTCGCGTCAAGTCATCCTAAATTGAATCGCAACATTTACTTCTCAGGTCCGCTCGACAACTACAACCCGCCGCTCCGATCGTCGCGCCAAGACATCAGAGGTTCAATACAGTTCTTCCACGGCGATTTCCAAAACGGACAAGATGATAGGCAGAAAATCGAAAGACAACATTCCCAACCACAAACCGGGAACGACAACGATCAGCCGTATTATCCAATCAGGAGGCAGCTCAGTAGCGACACCATAACGCTAAATCAGAACTACGGTTTCAACTACAAAGGGGGCGGAGATGGATTCTTCTTGAACGACAGAGACTCGACGGACGGCGACGGAACTAAAACTAGTTTCGCTGACTTGAATAAGATTAGGAGTAACGGTGACCAGAAAGGTTTGTGGTTAAAAAAATTAACGCGCGTTCCATTTTTAAAATTTTAGTATTTTTAAAATGGAACGACGAAGTTGTTGAAAAAAAAGGTTGATTTTAGATTGCTTTCTATGTTCAAGCTTGGAATGCTAAAAATTTTGCAATAACGTATTTGAATTGCACAAATATCGATTACTCACATTGCCTGTTAATACTCGCTTATCAGACCACATATTCCCATTGTATAAATTTCAATCATGAAATGGAAAACTTCATACACTTACTTGTTGTTTATTCATCGTCGATAAACAGACAAAGTTAGGTTTTAAAAAATACAAGTTTTAACAAGGGTTGTTCGACAGGTCTACAATCCCAGTACAGCCAAGAGAATGACCCGGTGGAGAGGCGGAAAAGCACGTCTTTCTCGACGCCGCCCCCCAATACGACGACGTGGCAACAACAGTTTATGCAACAAGAAAATCATCCGAGTGAGTTATTTTGTTTGTTGACATTACATATTTTTTTAAAGCACACGAGCACCATGTATGTGGTACTTATAGAATATGAATAGAGGCGTGAAAAAAAATTTGAATTAAGAAGAAAGGATTATTCCATAACATGCAAACCATGGGAATATTCTTTAAGTTAACCTGACATAGTTTACCGCAGTACAAACGTTTTCGTCTTCCCACAATATTGCAAAAGTTTCTATTCTTATAGTCTGTGTTTTTGCTTTTCAGATGGCGACGATTTATCAGACGACGCGAACACATCACCGAGCGGCGGGCAAGCAATGGCCGCACAACTCAATAATATTAGACTTAAATTAGAGGAAAAGAGACGGAGGATAGAACAGGAGAAAAGAAGAATGGAGGTCGCTATGAGTAGACAGAGACAACAGTTAGGACAACAGGCGTTTCTGCAGGCAGTCACAAGGGTAAGTGGAGTTTATAATAGAAACACTGGCTGGCAAGAAAGTCATGAAATAAAATCTTTTTTTATCGAAATGATTTTAAGGTGGTAATTCAAGACTATTTTTTTAAACTTGTGGTTTTCTTGTGTACTTTGACAAAAAAGACGATGTTTTCATGGCTTTTTCGACGTTATTAAAAAATCTTTATTTAATTTTGCGGTTAAGAGGAGTGTGTTAAGGCGTAATACATGGTATATAGGGATTTTGAAAGTGTGCGTGTGTATTGAATTAGGTATTGAGTTGTTTTTTTTTATCTGTTTTGTATTGTGTACGACAGATGCCTTTGGGAGTATGTGTGTTTGGTTTTAAGTAACTGGTTCAACAAACAGGGATCGAAATAAAATGTGGTGAAAAAGTAAATAAAAAATGCATGCAGTCGTCTGTATGATTAGGTGGTGGTGTGGAATAACTGATATTAACATAGTGTCATGAAGTTCAAGAATATTCTAAGTAGAAAGTGTGGTAGATTTAAAATAATATACAAGATTATGTTGCCAGTATTTTAGACTGCAATAAAAATTACTACTACTTGTATCTACTATATAACACCGAAATTCACCTATAATTTTTGGTACACTTTAATTATGCAATTGGAAGCATATAAGTTTGTCTCTCAGTAACGTATTTTTACTTACACATATAAAATATTTCTTTCTTCCATTAGGATACATATTTGCAATACCAGCTGGCCTCTTTGGTGAGTGGCTGGTCAGATACAACCTCTTTTGGTTTAGTTTCTAGTATTTTATTTTATTTTATTTTATTTTCACATTTTTATAATCAACATATATGAACAGTTAGTTGTTGACAGATTCTTACAGAAAGCAGGTGACATTGGATTGTCGTTTTATTTAATCTGTTTTTTTTTTTTCAATTGGAAAAGGCATTAGTCGGTTTTTAACAAATGGACTTTTTGATTGTTGATATTAATTATCTTTTAAAAATGAATTTGTACAGACTTTTTAAATCTTGTATTCTATTGTTAATGTGAATATAACTGATGCTTAAATTAACGGACCGTTTTTTTTTCAAACCGGCAATATTATAAAATTAATGCTCACCTGTTTTCGTCGTAATAGAACATCTGTACACGCTTTCCACTGCTTTCGATATATATATCGAGTTGTTACATTTTTTGACATATTTTCATTACTTTATAAATTTTTAGGTAATTTTTTCTGTAAATTAAATCGCTTATATGAGTTAGCGAGAATTCGCCTAATCTTATATCTTAGATTGAGGCAGCCTTTTTAATTAGTGTACAGAAAATAAAAGATCATTCATAGTTACGTTGCGAGATTTCATTTCGTTATATTGGCTTCGCCGAATCATGTTGCTTAAATTTTTCTTATAAAACTTATTTTTATAAAATCATGTTCTTTACTTTTTACATTTATAACAAGAAATACCGATTAGGTCAGTCAGCAGATGAGAGTATTAAAGGTATATAAAATGTATCAATAATTTATTAAGTTAAAATACAAGATGTCACTCATAGTCTAACTGTCACTAAAAGCACTTAGGTACAAATGTCCACGATAGAAATTCACTGTTTTAAAGCATGTACCAGTTGATTGGCATATATTTTCGTATCACATACCCCGTATTGTGACTGTTTAGGCTCTCTTTTCTTTGATTTGTTTATTTCTTTAAAAACTATGCAATGTTAGATGTATTTATCACTTATTTCTTGATACTTTACTCCATAGGAATTGACATTATAAATATTTTTTTTTTCCAAAATTAAATTTTAACAATCATTAAATAACCAGCTCCCGTAGAATGTTACACCGGACGCCGTTTTTATCGCGCCAATATCTATCGCTGTCCCGTTTCACGTCATAATAAAAAGTGAAACAGGTATAGTATTTCGCGTCATAAAACGGCGACGCGCGTGCCTTGCTACGGAGGCAGATTAATGATCATAAGTTAAGAATGTATTCGATTCCAACAAGAGAATTTGAATCAAAATACTAGTATAACTGTCGAATAGAGTGTAGAATATATATTTTACGCTAAAACAAAAATTCATTGTTTGTAAATTAATACACGCACCAAATCCTTACATCACGTTGTCAAGTGACCCTTTATTTCAATAGTACTCGTAGATATCTGACCCTGGTAGCTTGACAATTTAAAATTAAAAACGTGAAAAATTCAATTTATATACATGTACGTGATAGTAGTCGTAGAAATGTGACATGACATTTAAAAGATGACTAATAAATTGACGTAACCTTCATATAACCCAAAGAGTATGACGTCACATTCGTGTGACCCGAGTAAAATTTGAGATTCAAAATGCCCAAGTTTGAGCCGTACTCCCAAAAACGTAGTCCCAAGTAGGTTAATATGTTTAAAAAATCTTATTACCCAATTCATAACTAGCAATTATACATAACACAAAATTAGCGTGACATAACCCAAAAATTCTTATCATCCAAGTATCATGACGTGACATTCACTTGACCCAAGTAGCATGACATATGTATTCCAAAAATTCTCCTTACCCAAGTATGGTAACGTGACATTCACATAATTAGCGTGACATATCCCAATCAACTGTGAAAGCATGCGGAGTGACGGTGGCGGTTGCACGTGCGTGTTTCAGGGGAAGGGTGCGCGGACGCCGGCCGAGGACGAACACAAACAGGACAACGCGCAGAATCAGGTATACTATCACACCGGGGGGTGCGGGGTCGATTGATGTAAAATCAGCTTTCGACAGGGATTTTTTTTCGCAGGCTTCGTTCATCGACTATATACAAAATTCAGAGATGTGAGCAAAATAAAATAAAATATGTCCAACCTTTCGAGTTTCGATAATTTTAGAGATGCTTTCCTTACAAAAATTGATCACAATTGATTGCAATAAAGTACACAATCCTTATACGTTAAACCAAAGAGTTTTATATTTGAGAATTGTGTGCTTTATTGTAAAAGGATTTAAGATACATTTCGAAAAAAAACGGACAAATTATTTGGTTCATAATAGAGGCAAATGAAAAAAAAAAATTTCTTCTTTGCCCAGCAGTGGTGTAAATTAGGTTAAAAAAATACTCGTTTACTTATAATAATGAAGAAGTATTGAACTTTATGCTAATGAGTTATTCAAAGCCCATCGCTATCATCTTATTGTTGTTCGTCATTCCTCACGTTTGATCAAAATTTGCATGTCAATATGGCCTTAATATGCATGTCAAAATTTATATTAAATTGCATGTATGTCATACCAGTAACAATTTATTTTTTCCAAAACACATTGGGGTTCATCTGTTAAGTTTAACGTCACATTTCACATAAATATTAACAGATTATAAATTTTAACCAAAATATTTCGATAGTTCAAATATTCATTTCCAAACGCGAAAGCTTTTCATCCAAATTCTGCCTGATTTATGAAAAGATGACTTTATTTATTTTTTAAATTTTACAATGTATTTCGTTTAGGATTTGGCGGACGTGCCCACACAATCTGTGGAAAACGTAGCGTTGGAGCAGTATCAACAATCTATTGCCAAGTAAGTTATTAATACATACTTTATCAACTATTTCATAACATCAAATTTCATTCTAATATTCAATAAAAATTGGAAAGTCTTGCCGTTTTAAAAAGTAATAAGTTTTAAAATACACAATACAGAATGGGATTTATATGTATGGACATAAACATTCCTCAGTGAATTTTTAACTAACACTGGACCATAGACAAGCATCACTAACTGAAATGATTACCCACTTTTTATCAGTTTCATTTACATCACGCTTATTGTTACATGTTACGATCTTTACAGTTCATATACAAGGATAACTTGTTTTCTACACATTCAATATAGTACGCACAAATCGTGCCCAACCATACCGCATTAAAATCACGACGTTACAGAATGAACTCCAGCCTGCAGGACATACAGAGCGACATCGCGCGCCTCGCCAGCCAGCAGAGCCAGTTGCAGCAACAACAGGCGGCGCAGCAACAACAACAACTACAACAGCAACAACAACAGCTCCAGCAGCAACAACAACAGTTGCAACAACAGCAGCAGCAGGCGAAGCAGATGTTCCAGCAGGCGTTGCAACCGCAGGCGCCATTTCAGAATTATCAGCCAAACATTCCACAATTGGTTAGTTTTGTAATATAGTATATATTTATCAAAGCAACAATGCAAATGTTCAGTGTGGTTTCCGGCACTTTAGAAAAGAACCACTTATCTTTCCCATGGATTTAGAACAAGGCGACTAAGGGATAGACTTTTAAACTTGGGATTCCTCTTGTGTGCTAGTAACCAGGCACAATTTGAATTTTAATTCCAACATAAAGCCAAGCTGAACATGGCCTTTCAGTCTTTTAAAGAAGATAGACGTAACTATATGTATGTAAGCAAGAACAACAATATTTGCAGCAACAACAACAATTTTCTAAAAAAAGCAGCATCTGACGCAAAAGGTGGTTCGCCCGGCATAACAGTTATTCTACTAGGCGATGCGGCTACAAGATTAAATTTGTATATTTGTATGTTACACACAATACGGCAAGCTAAGCAAAGGCCCATAACCTTGCACTTTGGCAACAGTAACAAAAACTTGTAATAAAATAGGACCAAAGCAAGCTTTTGCTAACAAAAAACAATGATACCGACTAGAAATGCCTCAAAATGCTTTATTGCACAAAAAAAATTATGTCATCATCAGGGCATATCCACAGCAGAATGAAGACTGAATTGTTTACCGACCGCAGTTTGTCAAATGATTTGGATTACATGACTTGACAATGATAGTATCAATCACTCTCACTAAATCTAATAATAACTTTTATAATAAGATCAGTAAGTTTATATCTTTTTAATTATTTACACAAGCCAATGCCTTTCTTAATATTTTCCTGTCGTGGTCCTACTGGAAATAAGTAATACCCAAGAAATAAATGCCCATGTATTAAATTTATCCTAAGTACTAGTCATATTTTTTTTTTCATTGATGTACATAAATATATAGATAAAAATAATTAGAATAAATAATAACAGTTTTGATCTTACCTATAACTACAGTTAGTGCAGCATCATCCCGCCGTTTTGTCTTCAACCGATAATGTATTAATAGATCCTATCCTACTACTATTATAAAGGCGAAAGTTTGTATGGATGTATGGATGTTTGTTACTCTTTCACGCAAAAACTACTGAACCGATTACCATGAAATTTGGTATGTAGGTAGCTGAAGACCCAGAATAACACATAGGCTACTTTTTATCTCAGAGTTCCCGCGGGATTGATAGGGTTTCCATGCGGACGAAGTCGCGGGCGGCCTCTAGTAGATAGATAAAACTCTTTATTGCACCACTAGAGGCCGCCCGCGACTTCGTCCGCATGGAAACCCTATCAATCCCGCGGGAACTCTGGGATAAAAACTAGCCTATGTGTTATTCTGGGTCTTCAGCTACCTACATACCAAATTTCATGGTAATCGGTTCAGTAGTTTTTGCGTGAAAGAGTAACAAACATCCATACATCCATACAAACTTTCGCCTTTATAATAGTAGTAGGATAAGAGTAAAACATACAAATCAGAAAGAGATGGTACAAATCGCAAATGCAATCTCTACCATAAAACATTTGGGTATAAAAATGTAAATAAAGCCACGAAATATAGCTTTACTCCTCACGGCTTGTTAACCTTCCAGCACAGCCAATTCAGCTCTCAGCACAACGTATCGCGGCCGCCTCTAAACGCGTTCGGCTCGACGCCGCACATAGCCCGCGAGCCTTATTACCAGCAGTACGAGCCGGAGAATTACCAGTACCGAGATATAGAAGATTACGGAAGGTTCTACTTGCATGATAGTCCAGCACCGCCTCAGAGACGGACGTGGGCCCAGCACGCGCAAATGCAGCAGGAGAATGAGATGAGAGGGTGGCAGGTTTGTGATTTTTTGTTTTTTGTAATAGTGAAGGTAGTTAGAGAGATTTAACTGTCTTAGATGTATGAGACGAATGTACCTAGCGAGCAGTGCTGCCAACTGTACGAGTTGGACAATAACCAGTACCGAGGTATAGAAAATTACGGCAATATGTTTATCAGTGTAAAATAAGTATTCGCGTTGATAGAAATATATATCAACTATTATTAAAAAAGCCGTGCCGTGTGGTTCCCGGCACCATTACAAAAGAATAGGACCACTCCATCTCTTTCCCACGGATGTCGTAAGAGCCGACTAAGGGATAGACTTGGGATTCCTCTTTAATGTAAATCCCTGCCAATCTAAGGTCTGCCGCGCCGATGGATGCATGGCTAGGGGCGAGCCTAGTCTCGAGCGTGCCACTTCCGCCATGGGGTTGGGCGACCCCCAGGTAATGGCTAGCCTTACCCTGGCATGCGGGGCTCTGCTGGGGCGGACAAAATTTTTCCCTAGCGTCTCGTGGGAATCGCATGGATGCAAATTTTTTGAAAGAGCACCTAGATGGCGGCGATGGTGTCCGCACCCCATCACGTCTCGTTCCCGGCGGGAGCGGTATGCGGTCTGCTGAAAGCCGCTTTGCGACGATGAATGTAAGAGGAGGAATGAAGGATAAGATTGAGGAAGTATGCCAGATGATGGATGAAAGACGTTTGGATGTGTTGTGCGTGAATGAAACGAAGCGGAAAGGATGCGACGCGACGCAGCACGGCCCTTACACGGCGTATTGGTCTGGAATTTCCAGTACCAGCCGAGGCTGTCAAGGGGTCGGTCTAATTCTTTCTGCACGAATGGCTGAGTGCGTGAATGAGTATGAGTGTGTCAGCCCTCGTCTTCTATGGATTAGGCTGAAAGTTGGAATCACTCGGATCTTCGTTCTAGGTGTTTATGCACCTTGGGATGTGGGTTCGAGGGGTACAACATCAGCAAAAAGCGAAAACGAGGAGTTCTGGAATAGTGTAAGAGAAGTATTGAAAGTTACCAAGCCAAATGAGAAGATTATTATGTTAGGTGATTTTAATGGATGGGTGGGTGTAAAGCGTGATGGATATGAAAAGGTGCTTGGTGCGTTTGGTGACGAAAAGGTGAATGATAATGGAAGAAGTGTATTAGAAATTTGTCTAGAGTGGGATCTTTTTGTGTCGAACTCAATGTTTCAACATAAAGAGATCCACACCTACACAAGAGTGGAAGGTATTTTAAAAAGTATGATAGACTTTGTGATTGTAGATGAAAGATTGAAGAACAAAGTGCTGGATACCCGTGCATATCGCGGTGCTGGCATTGACTCGGACCATTTACTGGTGATATCCCGGATAAGGGGTATCTTCAATCGCTGGCGGCACAGGGTAACGGAGCAAACCAGCGCTTGGGAAAGAGTAAAAGTAGAAAATTTGCAAGATATGGATGTAGGTAAGAAGTATATTAATAGACTGAAGGATGAATTTGAAGATTTAGAGGAAATGAGCGATATTGAAGATGGATGGAAGGAATTTAAAGAAAGAATTGTGAAAGTAGCTGTTGAAGTGTGTGGTGTAAGTAGAAGAAGGAAAGGAAAAAATCACAAAAATGCGTGGATGAGTAAAGATGTGCAAGAACTTGTGCGATTAAAGAAGAAAGCATGGCTGGATTTGTTAGCAGCAAAAGCTAACTTAAGAATGCAAGAGGTTATAGATGAAGATGTGAATGAAGCACGTAAGGAATATAAGAAAATGAAAGATTTGGTTAAGAAAGCTGTGATTAGAAAGAAAGAAGAGTATAAAGAGGATTTTGATAAAAGGCTATCAGAAGACTTTCAGTCAAATCTGAAAGTATTCTGGAAATCCGTAAGGTCAGCCCGAGGAAATACTATAACCAGAGAGCTGACTAGGATCAGATGCCAGGATGGTAGCGTTGTGAAAGGAGAAGAATGTGTACTAAAGATATGGAAGGACTATTTTGAAAGTTTATTTGAAAAAAAGGAAGGAAATAAGAAAGATTTCTGCTATAGCGAAGAAAAAGAGAATGAGATGGAAGGCGAAATTGAAATGTTCGAAATTGTGGAAGCACTTAAGAGTATGAAAGCGGGAAAGGCTGCTGGGTGTGATAGAGTGTCGGTCGAGATGCTTAAAGCAGGAAAAGGCGTAGTAGCTAGTCAGTTGTACTGCCTTTTCAATTTGTGTTGGAAAAGCGGCCGAGTACCAAAAGATTGGTGTAAGGCTGTTATCGTGCCACTTTACAAAGGAAAAGGGTCACAGCTGGACTGCAAAAATTATCGTGGTATAAGCCTGCTTAGCGTCGTCGGCAAATTGTATGCTAAGGTATTGATTAATAGAGTCAGGAATGAAACTGATGACAAAATATGGGATGCTCAAGCGGGATTTCGAAAGGGAATGGGATGTACTGATCAGGTCTTTTCCTTGCGGTGCATAGCCGAAAAGTTTTTGGCCAAGAGTCAAAAAGTCTATTGCACATTCGTAGATCTGGAAAAGGCCTATGACAGAGTTGAGAGGAATGAATTGTGGTCAGCACTTTCTATGCATGGGGTGAGCAGTCTCTTAATACGAGCACTGAAATCCTTATATGAGGATTCGAGTGCTTGTGTCAGGATAAACGGAGCGCACACTGAGTGGTTTAAGATTGAGAAAGGCGTTAGGCAAGGATGTGTTGCGTCACCGTGGCTGTTCAACCTATTTATGGATAGCTGTTTGACAGATTTGAAAGAGTCTAAAAGTGGATTAAGGATGAATGAGTTACTCGTCAAATGTCTGCTCTATGCCGACGATCAGGTTATACTGGCGTCATCAGCGGAGGAGTTACAGGAGATGGTAAACTGTATGCATGAAGCTTTAAAAGAGAAAGGAATGAAAGTGAACGTAAGTAAAACTAAAACACTGGTTTTTGAAATGGAGAAAGAAATGACAGCATGTAATATTTTGATTGGAGGAGAAAAAGTGGAGCAAGTAAAAGAGTTTGTATATCTAGGATCAAAGTTTACATCAGATGGCAAGTATGATAGTGATATGGAAAGGAGAGTGAACGCGGGGAACATGGTGAATGGAGCTTTGCATGCCTTTATGAGCAGTCAGAAACTATCCAAAAAGGCTCGACTGGCTGTGCACAGGGGCGTGTTGGTCCCGACATTAATGTATGGGAGTGAAAGTTGGGTATGGCAAAAGAAGCATGAAAGCAGAATAAATGCAGTGGAAATGAGAGCGTTAAGGAGTATGATGGGTGTGAAATTGAGTGACAGGATAAGGAACAGCGTGATAAGGGAATGTTGTGATGTGAAAGAAGATGTAGTTACAGGAATAGAAAAGGGTATGTTAAGATGGTTCGGTCATGTGGAGAGGATGAATGAAAGCAGGTTGACTAAGCAGATATACAAGGAGAGTGTGGAGGGAAAGGTCGGAGTGGGAAGACCTAGACGAACGTATCTTGATCAAATTAAGGACGTCCTGGTAAAGGGTCAGGTCAAAAGTACCCGAAACCGCCGAGCTTGTATGAAGAGAGTTATGAATGTGGACGAAGCGAAAGAAGTATGCAGAGATCGTGGCAAGTGGAAAGAGGTAGTCTCTGCCTACCCCTCCGGGAAAGAGGCGTGATTTTATGTATGTATGTATGTATGTATTATTAAAAAAGCGAAGATTGCAATTTGTATGTCGGCGATTCAGCTCAAAGCGCACTTACACTTTACACTAATGATCAGCTACAATGCAGGTCAGCACGAATGTCTCTTCAAGAGACTGAAGTAGATTACGAATCTACATATAACTGTTAATATTTGCACTGGAAAACAAATACATGGTGGTGGTCGCACTTTCTACATATTTTCCGGAAGTTTCCTTTGTGAAATTTTATCACAGTTGTTTGTAATGTAAGTAAGGGACTGACACTGGTGTCAGAATTTTCATGCGCCTAAATCTGACTTAGCCGAGACAGCCGGAACCAACTTCTGAATGTGCCTTCCGAAGCATAGAAGAGCTCGAAAAATTAAGCGCTGCAAACCTCACGCCAATTAAGCTAACGGGCTTCCTATAAAACGCTATTTATATTCTGGTTTTTGGTTTGAATAACGAATTCAGATAGGAAGAAACCGCATTAAAAAAAAATATAATAAATCAATTCCAATTTTCCAGCTCCACCAACAGAACCACCAGCAGTTCCAACAACCACAGGAACCGCCGCCTCGCACGTGGAAGTCCCCCTCGCCCCAGCCTCCGTCGGAACGCAATTGGAACCCCCAGGGTTTTGTTCTGCACGACAGAACGAATCAGAACCAGAATCAGAATCAACCATTCCAGGTTTGTTTTGGTCCAATATAGTTAATAACAATAAATTAGGTCTTATTTATAGTACTTATATGAAAGTTACGAAATTCTCATGAAAATTAAGATAAGACGACCGTACATAAAAAGTGTGATAAAGTAAATAATAGAAAACATAAAAATATTTCTTTTATTTAATATGAATAAAGACGTTTTTTTATATTAAATGAAAAAAATGCTCTACAGTTTCACAGTTTTTTTTTATTATTGGAACCCGAGGTAGCCAGTGCCAACAGTCTTTAAAAGACTGAAAGACCAAGTTGAGCTGTATGGCTTTACGAATGCACTGATATTCATATAATGTCAAGTTACTTTAGTTACCCTATCGCCTACGAGTGGAATCCCAAGTTTATAAGGCTATCCCTCAGTTATAAGGTGGTGCTATTGTAAAGTGCGACACTCGTGTAAAAGTTATATCGGTAATGTATGTAGTAGTTATAATTAGATTTAAGTGATATGACGTCAATAAGTCAATACCTTGTATCCAATTTTGCAAACAAATGTATAGTATGTGTGGTTCCCGGCACCAATACAAAAAATAATAGGACCACTCCATCTCTTTCCCATGGATGTCGTAAAAGGCGACTAAGGGATAGGCTTATAAACTTGTGTTTCTTTTTTAAGGCGATGGGCTAGTAGCAACCTGTCACTGTTTGAATCTCAATTCTATCACTAAGCCAAATAGCTGAACGTGGCCATTCAGTCTTTTCAAGACTGTTGGCTCTGTCTACCCCGCAAGGGATATAGACGTGACCATATGTATGTATTGTATCGTCAGGTGCAGTACTCCGGCTCTGGCTACCAGAACGGCGGCGAGCGCGAGCCACAGAACCACCCCAGCTACACCGTGGGCAGCCCGCGCCGCGCCGGCGCCGCGCACAGGTCTCTATACGTCATTATTCTGTTTATGATAGCGTAATTAATTTTTCTGTGTGTTTAGTGGTCTACCATTATAGGGGTATGTAGGTAGATCATATTTATTTTGCGATAGCTTATAAAATTTTTGTGTGTTTAGTGTTCCATCAGTTTAGGTCTTTACAGAGCATATTCAATTTACGATAGCGAATTTAATTTTTGTGTGTTTTGTGATCATCCAGTAAGCGTAACAGACAGACACACACATAATATCGGCAATATCGTTTATAACATTTGTAGGAAAGTATGGCTATTCAAGAGCGTTAAGTACGAACGTTTGTGAAGAGTAATGTGTAATAAAAATTAGGCTCTTTTCTCGTAAATAAGTTGAATTGAAAAGGAAGAAAGAGAAGCGACATATATCGTGATAACGTCTACGCGATTAAAGTATAACCATTTGTCTTATCAGAAATTATAAACTTCTCGTTTATCTAGAATCAGTAAGAAGTAACTACCATTATTTTATATCTTTATTATTTAACATCTTTGTCTTTGATCAACTGGTAGACTGGTAGAGAATGTCATATGCCATAATGTCCGCCATTTGTACATTATTTAATATGTAAAATAAGTTAATAAATAATGTGAGACAAAACATATTTTTTAACGACCTATTCCCCTTACAGACAAGGCTCTCTCCCCGAATCGAGACGACCAGAGCCGGTCAGTCTCCAGCAACTGCACACACCGCAGAAGCCTCCCCCACCCCCCGACGACATGGAACCACAAAACATTTCGTTCATAGGCAACGCGGAGGACGACGCCCTGAGACAAGGCATCAATCGCCTCAACATTTCCTCCGGCACAAGAACTTACAGAATCCCATCTCCTACCAGACCGTCGCTGAACAGAAACTCCTTTCAACAAATGGAGGAGGAGAGTGAGAAGAATGAGAAAGGTTTCTATATATCGTTCGATAATGACCAGCCCAAAAGGCCTAAGCCCCCGTTGCGGACGAAAAGGGGGTCGCCGAAGAAAGAGAGGTCGTTTGACACGCCCGACAGGAGTCCGGAGAACACGTGGAGTGAGAGACTGGCGCCGGAGGAGGAACCGTTTGTAGTGCACAGGTGAGATTCATTAGATTACTACGTTATGTTTACAGCGGACGAATAAATAACCGTGTGTATACCCCCTGCTTGTCTTACACTTGTTCCACGGACTTTGTGAAAGTTAATAGGAATGCCAGTAAAAATTAGTTTATTCCTATAAACGATGAGCTAGCAATTTTTCGTTATTTTAAAGGTATAGTCATAATTACAGCAATAGTTCTCAACACGAAATTAAATTCTTGTTCTACGAGGATGTTGAAAACCCCTTTCTTAGCGGATATTTTGTATTTCGAAAATAACGAAAATAATGTCAGCCTTATCTTTTACAGAAGTGTGTACAGTACAGTCATTGTACTGCTGACATTTTGTTCTTGTATCTTTTCACACTTGCATCATAATTAATAATTATTTAATTGTATTCAACTTGGTTAGTTTAACTTGAATTGTTGATAATCTCATTTTTGACCACCCAAATTACAATCTCGGGTTGGTCTAAAGGTTCGACTTGTAAAGAATGCCTTATGGTATTAAGTCCACCTATTGTACAATATAAGGTGTTTTAATTAAATAAATAATTGTTTTTCCAGAAGCTCTGCAGCGGAGACGGGGCGGACGGAGCCGCCGCGGGAGCGCGCCCGGCCCGCCGCCGCCGAGCCCGCCGCCCTGATCATCGGCGAGATGACGCCCGACCCGGTAACATTACATTATATATGTATATATGTATGTAATGTAATGTTATATTCTGCGAGCTATCTTAAGTTTCAGACAGACGATTTGAGATGTTAACCAGATGGCTGATGGTCAAATGATCGCCCTTATATAGGAAAATCTCTAGAAAGTTTTGATTTTGTTAATAAAAATTCTAAGCACCGTTTCGGTTTATTGACTTTCTTGTTTTTTTTTACAACGACAATAACAACTGTTCCAGAATTCTGCGGAGGAGATGGAGCGCAAGAAGGAGCGCATCATGCTGCTGTCGCTGCAGCGGCGGCAGCGGGCCGACTCGGCGCGGGCGCGGGCCGAGGCAGCCGCCGCCGCCAGGAAGGTAGGGGGCTCGCAAACACACACACACACACACTCACATAATGTTTACAATCTGGTGACCATAGACGAAGAAAAAAAGGCGGACGGAGTTTTTCTATACGGCAAAATGAAGCAGTAGAAGTGTCTTCTTGAAATCATTTAATGAAAGGGTTTTCAATAGCAAAATCTATAAGGCCGTGATTATAACTATGTTTACATACATACATATATATAATCACGTCCATATCTCTTGCGGGGTGGACAGAGCCAACATTCTTAAAAAGACTGATAGGCCACGTTTAGCTGTTTGGCTTACTGATAGAATTGAGATTCAAATAGTAACAGGTTGCTAGCCCGTCGCCTAAAAGAAGAATCCCATGTTTATAAGCCTATCCCTTAGTCGTCTTTTACGACATCCATGTGAAAGAGATGGAGTGGTCTTATTCTTTTTTTTCTAATGGTGCCGGAAACCACACGGCACCGTTATAACTATGTTTTATAATGATATATTCCAGGCTCGGGAAGAAGCCGCGGCGGAACTCAAACTAGCCAGGAAGGAAGAGCAGGCG